>NW_015090859.1:3085475-3093635 GCF_001431845.1 Calidris pugnax | reverse complement strand
CCATTTTCGGTAGAGCCTGTTTTCACAGAGCACAGAAAAACAGTGCCATTCAAGACGTCCTGTAGGATTCCACCTGCCTCCAGCTGCCAGGCAGGAGAGAAGATCTCTCCCCTAGGTCCCCAGGTCATATCTTCCAGGCCTATCTAAATATCTCAAATGGCAACAAATGCCTACGTTTAAGCAATGGAAATAAGTGCAACTCGGTAATCTCCAAAGGCTCATTAAACCTCGCATTGATAAGAATTAAAATAGCCATTCTCCTCAAGACCTCCTTTGGCTGTAGGCTGATGTACACGAGTAGGACAGAAGGAAGTAGACGTGGTCCCCGCTTCTCTATCAATGCAGAGCTGTTCTCCTAATAAATCTTCTAGAGATAGCTTTAGATCAGACAAAAAGTCTCTTGGAACAAACCTACGGAACAAACCTACACAGTGGAAAACCACGGGACTTCATGGTTACTAGTATGTCAGTGCATCAATTAAGTATCCCTGTTAGCCTGAGGGAAACTTTGACTCCCAATTTAACATATGCATAATACCTGAAAGGAATGTCAAGTTAATGTCTGAAATATCACTGTGCATGATGAAATTTGAACTAATTACAACAATTCAGCTCTGGGTTTATTTAAAAGCCTTGTACAATTTTCAGAAAATCAACTGATTTAAGAAAAGCTCTATAGAATACAATCTGAAAAAAAATTTCATTATGGCTCTTGGGACATGGGGGGCTGTTTGTAGTTTTTGGCAGGGTTTTTCTGTTTGGCTGGGGGGGGTGTTGTTTTTTTTGTTGTTGTTCTTAGTATTACCAGAATCCTACAGGATGTTCATATAAAAATTGCAGACAGACCACAGATTCTTATCGGAGACCTCCAGTGTATTTGAGCCACTCAAGGGAATACTAGTCAATTTTTAAATGCTTAATATTAATTATTTCAGAAAATATTTGTTTTTTAATTTAGCATTGTTTGGAAGTAGTGCTTCACTTAAAAGATGTTTAAAAGACAGAGTTGCATCTCCTTAGTCTAAAGAATACCAGATTGCTGGAGCTGAAATGTGTTGCTGGGACCTCATTTTTCACATTCTTTTCCAAATTCCCCAGGGGTCTGTCCTGGAGGTAGGGTCATGGGAGTCCCCTGAAAGCTGCTCTGTGAACATGATTTTCCTGTTGGTGATGTGAACATCATTTTCACAAAGCAATGCAAATCCAGGGAGCTTCCAGTTAGTTCACAGGAAATATAAAGTTATTCCTGTTGTTCCATATTTGGACAAAAATGACATTTAAAGCAACTGTTTCCTCTCAGTGCATTCTTTTACAGGAAGCTCTGGCAACAATCAGGGTATTTGCTTACTTAGTGAAATTTTCAGAATATCACATTATACCACTCAGTTCTGCTCAGCTCAAAGCAGATAACTGGTTTGTGAACAGTAACTAATGGCATTATCATTGAAATATAGAGCCTCCTAACAGCATTATCCACTAGCAGGTCAATTTCCACAGACTGCCAGATACTGCTTAGCCTCAAGCAAGCAGAGAACACTGTATGTACCAAGTGAATATTGGTCCAGTTGGTTTTGCACCCTTTTCCTATTTAAGGACTTCACTTTCAGTTAAATTTTGAAAGTGAAAAAAAAAAAATTCCAGGTGCTAGGAGGATCCTCTGGTGTTACAGACACTGGTGTTACTTCAGTGACAGCTGAGGATTAGAGGATACTCTAGGACTTTCTGACACCTAGTGACAAGCGCTTTCAGAAATACATTCCAAATGGCACAATCCTTCCTAAATTCAATTGTAGTAATCATTACCAATAATCCCCACCCTACTCTTCTACTTTGTGAATGGGCAAGCTGGAGCCAGGTGATACAGGTGAGAAGCTGTGTCCTCATCTTGCTAACTTAAAAAAATCTAAGGGGAGGACAGGAAAACCCGTTGCGGAACCCCCATGGCTGTTTCAGAGCTTAACTCCCACCTCATAGGCAATGACTCTGGAGCATACAAAGCAAACCACTCCTTGTCCTGCACAATGCAGGTCCAAAGTCCTGCCTTCTAACTCGCCTTCTTCACGTTACTAGCATTAGCAGTTACTAGGCATACAAGATGAAGGGAAACCAAACATCAAACTTCATTCTCATTCATAAGGCAGAGAGATTGCAGGCTCTGAAACAAATCATGTGAGTTTGTTTTGCTTGCTGCTGTCCAGAATGGATCTGCACAACCACTTCCAGCACCTGCTAGAGGTACAAGGCTGGATCCCACCATAACCTGGCAATATGGATACGGTGTCACTACAATGGTGCCCTGTAACTGCTACCTCTGCCAGCAGTGGCCAGCAATGCTTGGGAGATGGGCGGCAGTCTCCTTGCCGTTCTCTCAGCAAACCCACAACCGCAGGGCTGAACTGCTTTCTAGAAAAATGCCTCGGAGCTTCTCCAGCCTCTGGTGTTCCACACAAACCCCTATTTTCACAAGCACAAGGGTACCCACAATTAAGTCTGAGCATGGGTGCTCCGTGTGGTTGAAAGCCTGCCCCAAAATGGCTCCAGCCAGCAGGCAAAGCACAACACCACCAAAACTAGGCAGAGGCTGAGGGAGACACAGCGGTGGCCACCAGCCCAGCAGGTGATGCAGACCCTCATGGCCACCCTCCACCTCCCAGCACTTCCCAGACCGGAGGCACAACTGAGCTGAGAGGAAGCTGCCATGGAGGACTCTCCTCCTTCCCTCCTCTCACACGTGGTGGCCCTCTCTAAGCAGCTCTGGGGAACGTGGGAAGAGGTGGCTGCCACCACCAGAGCAAGCCCTCATGTCCACAGCCTGGGCCCGGCTCACCGGCCAGAGGAGAAACCGCAGCAGCACGGCCACAGGCCAAGCCCCTTGGCTGCGAGACAAGTTCTTAAAAGGTGGAGAAGAAGAATACCCCTCTAATGGCTCTGTAACCGCCCAGCTTCCTTGCTTGCAGTTTCCTTCGCCACGGTGGTCAGCGGGACGTGAACGTGGCTGCTGTTTTAGGTGCCGAGCATTGCAGCCAGTAGGGCAGCCCAGCCATGGCAGTAACCTGCACACGCCGCCATGGGCCACAAAGGACCATCCCTGCGGCTGTGGGGCCGTCGCCCTGATGGAGAGGCCACCTCTTTGCCACACCGCCCACAGCCATCGCTAACTCTTCCCTTTAGTATCCGGTACTCGCCCCCATTACGCCGGGGAGCGCAGCCAAGGAGCGAGCCTGCAGGGGGGAGGCAGCCCTCCGGTCCCCCAGCCCTCCTCAAGGCACTTCTCTAAACCTGCAGGCAAAGGAGACGCCTCAGGAGGGATGTGCAGGAAGCCAGTGAAGCCGTTTCGCAAATGTTTACAGCAAGTCCATGAGTGGTGCTTTCCCTTCCCTGAGCTGATAAACATGAGCACCAACATAAACAAATACATTTAAAAAGTAACATCTCTGTAACAGCACAGCGCTGGGAAGCTGAGGGCCTAGACTAAATAAACGGAGAGGCGAAATCCTCTTGGTTGGGATGCACACCAAAGAGTGTGAGAAAAGCGCAGGAAGATAAACTGGACTTCTAGGCTTGCGCCCAGAGAAGAAACCCAGGTGGCAAACAATCTAGCACAGACACAGACCACTGCCTTTTGAACTCACGCTGCCTGAGCACAGCTTTCCCTCTGGAGGGGCTCTGAGCACCCTGTTTTCACATATCACAGAATCACGGAATTGTCAGAGTTGGAAGGGACCTCTAGAGATCATCTGGTCCAACTCCCCTGCTAAAGCAGGAACACCTAGAGCACATTACTCAGGACTGCATCCAGGTGGGTCCTGAAGATCTCCAGAGAAGGGGACTTCACGACCCGCCTGGGCAGCCTGTTCCAGTGCTCCGTCACCCTCACCGTAAAGAAGTTCTTCCTCATATTTGAATGGAACTTCCCATGTTCCAGCTTGAGACCACTGCCCCTTGTCCTATCGCTGGAAACCACTGAAAAGAGTCCGGCTCCAACATCCTTCAACTCCTCCTTTAGATACTTATAAACATAAATAAGGTCTCCCCTCAGTCTTCGCTTGTCCAGGCTAAAGAGTCCCAGCTCCTTGAGCTTTTCCTCATAAGGGAGGTGCTCCAGTCCCTTAATCATCTTTGTTGCCCTAGGCTGGACTCTTTCCAGTAGTTCCCTGTCCCTCTTGAACTGGGGGACCCAGAACTGGACGCAGTATTCCAGCTGTGACCTCACCAACCAGTGCAGAGTAGAGAGGGAGAATGACCTCCCTTGACCTACTAATTTCCCTAACACCCTCCCACAGCATGATTCATCACCAGCTGAAGGGGTTGTGTACACATGCAGGTGACACCATCACCCCGGGGCTGGATCTTGCCCAGGCGACCTCCTGCCTCCGCATCCCATAGGCTGTACAAATGGCGTCCATTTGCTCCTTCTTAGTCCTCTGCTCCCCATCACCAGTTCCCTACCCTCCAGCTCTTGCCAAGTCTGATTTTGCACGACTTAGGAAGCGACGGAGCTTCATGTGGATAGGCAGTAACCACAGCAAGGGCTCTGCACGTGGACCGACAGCAGTTCCTCAGCACGACAGACTGCCGCCACAGAGCCGCCCCCTGAAGCTGTGGCTCTACTTGCACGGCGTGGACATCCCCAACGCCGCCCCATCTCGCAAGAGGTGCAGCATCTCAAGAGGTTGTCAAGAAGATTTGCCTCTATGTGTCAAATGCTGCAGCTTCCCCAAGGAAAGCCTTAAAGGAAATCCCCACTGACCTCCATGGCATACTGCAAGTGTACATGACTTGTCATGAGAATCCTTCCAGGAGGACTCTGTCAGATGGAGTATTTAGAGACTACCAAATTTTACTAGACTGTATGCATGAATTTATCAGAACTCTGGAAATGATCTCTTGATTAAAGCAATGCTTACTTCATGTGAAGTCATCTTTTCCTCTAAAAGAAAACTAAAATATTTTCAAAAATTCTGTCAATAAAATAACAAATTAATAATGAATAATATAAACAATTTTAAATACATTTTTCATATTCCACAACATTAGATAGAAGGCTATCTCACTCATCTCCTCAATAACAATGGAAAGAGGAGACAGGTAAGATAGCGATAGCCACACTCTGGCCAGCAGACTCAACAAAGAGTCATAAGATTGTTAATGCAGAATTAATACATTTTAAGAACCTTATGGTATTCTGTAAACAGCAGTAGTAACCACAGCAGTTCAACATCCGTGTCAAACACTGGATTTAAAAAGCATGCAGCGTGTTTAGTCTACTTAGCAGTCAGCCAAAGTATACACAAAATTTCATTTTTTAAACCCACTTTTCTTCCCCACAGATCTCAAAGCTCTTCCAAACAGGTTCATCCTATGGCAATACCACTGCTGCAGTTAAAAACCTGCATTTAATTGCTCTGGTGAAAGATTTCAGCTAGTTGTTGCAGACAGCTAGTTCTAAAAACTGCAGCATCACAGGGCAGGCCTAGGAAGACTTTCCTAAAGTGAAATCAGTTTTAGGAGTATTTGCATCATAAACCTACCACAGATTTTGGACTGGAAGAAGTACCAGAAGTTTACTCTATGTAAATACTCAAGTATTTTAACAAATCACCAGTCAGCAATCTACCTGGGCATCTTCTCTTAAGCTCCAAGTTACAACTTTGGTTCAGTTAAACTAATATTTTTTTGCAACAAATTGCCAGTCATACATCTGTTTGGACTCCTAAAAAGCCATAAGGGGAAGCAATGCTTTCTCTGCTTTTCAACGGGCTAGTGAATTCTGGCTTTTGCTCCTGTCAAGGATGCCGTTGATTATGAGCTGCTTTCTCTTCAGGACTCATCAATATCCGTTCTCCTAAAGATTCTGTCTCTGGAAACACTTCACTCAGTTTTAGATACATTTCAAAGGACATTACTCCATATTTAAAGACCCCAGATGGATATGGTCACGGTTGTTGAAGAGTCCCAACTTGCAAGAGATGCACATCTTAAATGCAAAGCTCATGGTTTTACATAAGCCCTTGCTCAGTCAAGAAGTGAACACTCTACCACTCAGAAGCAAAAAGAGGACTAACCAAAGAGCAAAAAAGCACTTTTATTTCCTTTGCTGTTGCAAACAAATGAATGCAAAGGCCTCTTAATTCCTTTCTGAGGATAACTGGTAATACTCAGGGGCTTGTCCAAGTGCCTTTTAAGAAAGGGTCTAGAGATAAGAAAACAAGCAGAGGAAAAAGGAAAAAAGCGAAAAAAACCCCAGAATCCAACTCTCAAACCAACTCTAAAGTTCAGCACCAGGAGAGGTAATTGAGAAGCAACCCCCAAATCACTGTCTCAGTTCAAAATCCCACTTTGCAAGAACTTTACCATGTCCCATGGTAAAGCCAGCGTGAGGTGCTGGCTCTACATCCTACACAGGCAATGCCAGAAGCAGGAAAGTATCTCATTCAGTCAGCAGAAGTCCCACTATTTCACAAACTCACTTGGGGACCCACAGTTTATGATGGCTTATGACTTACTTGTGCCTGATCTCAACAAAACGAATGAAATGAGCTTTACCACAGCCTATTCTATGGACTGCAACAGTCCTCTGAGAATTAGAAGCCACGGAGAGGAGCCCACATCTTCTGCTAACTGATGAGCAGAATTATGACCACATTGGGATGGAAAAGCTAATGACTCGTATGACTTGCAAGAACTCAAGGTACTTGTGCTTATTAGGCTTATAAGAAGTGCATGGATCAGACCCCTCAGGATGTTGTTGTCTTCCTCATTCATCCAATGAACATCAAACTTACATGGAAAGGAAAGGGGACTTAGGTGGAAATTAGATGACCTAAATCTGACACTCTCTTCCGTTAAATTCCACAGTTGAGGTGGTTACACCTCCTGTTTGATCCTGTTCTTAGTTAAGAGCCTAAGGACATAGAGGAGTTCAGAGGAAGGCAATGCAAATCATCAGAGTAGCTGTTGTTGCCCTGGAGTCCTAGAGCCCTAATCCTCTCACTTACTCCAAATTCAACCCTTACATAAACGCACCAGAAATTGGCAGAGACCATCATGGCAGCTCTTCCTATACAAATCAGCTCTTTAGTCCAGAAAACATTTTCACTTGCAATTGGATTGTGGCACTCTAGATGCACGATGCACTGCAGATAAGCATATCTCTTAAAGAGAAATTTGTCTCAAAATCAGTAACTAAAGACTAACCTAGCCTGATTGTCAAACAGCTTAATTATTATTATTTTTTTTCAGCTGTGGAACTCACTTTTAGTAATGTGGCTGGTCAATTGGATTCCTTTGGCATTTTTAAAACCTAGTCACAAGGAAAAATCCACATGCACTCTAATTTACTTGTCTGGCCCAAATGAAAAACAGACACAATTTTCTCAAACCCACATTTTTCAAAATTGACATTTGAAAATCCAGTTTTATTAAAAATGTAAATGTTGGAACATGACCACAGTAGAGCAAAATAGCGACAGGAAATATTATTTTAGTGTGCAACATTTGCCAGACGCAAAAGGAAACAAACTTGTCAGTCCTCTCTTTCTTTTATGTTTCTTTGTTGACTAGACAGGAAGCTGACAAAAATTGATTTTTTTTCCTCTTGTAAAGCGTACAGCGTAATTTTTATTGTACCACTTCAGTTGCTGACTGCATTTGGTAAATAAAAACATACTTCATGAGCATCCAGGGAAGTGTTTAATATCTGACAGTTTACAAAAATGCCATCCTAATTAAGTACAAAAAGAAAAGTAAATAGCTTGCATTGCAGAAACGGAAATAACATGATTTAGAAGAGAAGCTGAAAGTCTATTCTATTCTATGGCAACTTCCTGAGTGATGGAAAAGCTATAGCTGAGTAAAATTAAACATTTGCCTAACCTGCATTCCACATGTAGGGGTCAGCAGAAGTGCAAACATTGATGAACATCGAGATATAGCTGTAGATATTTTGTGAGCAGTTTATTTAAAAACAGCAAGAAGCAGCCAGATGAAGTTCAGCTATAAGAGTTCTTCCACTTATTACTAACAAGCAAGCAGACACAAGTAGGCTTCAACACTCTGGCTTGCTATTTAGAATTAAAAACCAAATTCACCTGAATAAGCTCATCCATCCAGTAAAAGCTCAGTACTAAACACTAAAGATATCACTCTTTGTCAAAAAAA
>NW_015090859.1:3033615-3076002 GCF_001431845.1 Calidris pugnax | reverse complement strand
GGCGGCAGTCTCCTTGCCGTTCTCTCAGCAAACCCACAACCACAGGGCTGAACTGCTTTCTAGAAAAATGCCTCGGAGCTTCTCCAGCCTCTGGTGTTCCACACAAACCCCTATTTTCACAAGCACAAGGGTACTCACAATTAAGTCTGAGCATGGGTGCTCCGTGGTGTGGAAAGCCTGCCCCAAAATGGCTCCAGCCAGCAGGCAAAGCACAACACCACCAAAACTAGGCAGAGGCCGAGGGAGACACAGGGGTGGCCACCAGCCCAGCAGGTGATGCAGACCCTCATGGCCACCCTCCACCTCCCAGCACTTCCCAGACCGGAGGCACAACTGAGCTGAGAGGAAGCTGCCATGGAGGACTCTCCTCCTTCCCTCCTCTCACACGTGGTGGCCCTCTCTAAGCAGCTCTGGGGAACGTGGGAAGAGGTGGCTGCCACCACCAGAGCAAGCCCTCATGTCCACAGCCTGGGCCCGGCTCACCGGCCAGAGGAGAAACCGCAGCAGCACGGCCACAGGCCAAGCCCCTTGGCTGCGAGACAAGTTCTTAAAAGGTGGAGAAGAAGAATACCCCTCTAATGGCTCTGTAACCGCCCAGCTTCCTTGCTTGCAGTTTCCTTCGCCACGGTGGTCAGCGGGACGTGAACGTGGCTGCTGTTTTAGGTGCCGAGCATTGCAGCCAGTAGGGCAGCCCAGCCATGGCAGTAACCTGCACACGCCGCCATGGGCCACAAAGGACCATCCCTGCGGCTGTGGGGCCGTCGCCCTGATGGAGAGGCCACCTCTTTGCCACACCGCCCACAGCCATCGCTAACTCTTCCCTTTAGTATCCGGTACTCGCCCCCATTACGCCGGGGAGCGCAGCCAAGGAGCGAGCCTGCAGGGGGGAGGCAGCCCTCCGGTCCCCCAGCCCTCCTCAAGGCACTTCTCTAAACCTGCAGGCAAAGGAGACGCCTCAGGAGGGATGTGCAGGAAGCCAGTGAAGCCGTTTCGCAAATGTTTACAGCAAGTCCATGAGTGGTGCTTTCCCTTCCCTGAGCTGATAAACATGAGCACCAACATAAACAAATACATTTAAAAAGTAACATCTCTGTAACAGCACAGCGCTGGGAAGCTGAGGGCCTAGACTAAATAAACGGAGAGGCGAAATCCTCTTGGTTGGGATGCACACCAAAGAGTGTGAGAAAAGCGCAGGAAGATAAACTGGACTTCTAGGCTTGCGCCCAGAGAAGAAACCCAGGTGGCAAACAATCTAGCACAGACACAGACCACTGCCTTTTGAACTCACGCTGCCTGAGCACAGCTTTCCCTCTGGAGGGGCTCTGAGCACCCTGTTTTCACATATCACAGAATCACGGAATTGTCAGAGTTGGAAGGGACCTCTAGAGATCATCTGGTCCAACTCCCCTGCTAAAGCAGGAACACCTAGAGCACATTACTCAGGACTGCATCCAGGTGGGTCCTGAAGATCTCCAGAGAAGGGGACTTCACGACCCGCCTGGGCAGCCTGTTCCAGTGCTCCGTCACCCTCACCGTAAAGAAGTTCTTCCTCATATTTGAATGGAACTTCCCATGTTCCAGCTTGAGACCACTGCCCCTTGTCCTATCGCTGGAAACCACTGAAAAGAGTCCGGCTCCAACATCCTTCAACTCCTCCTTTAGATACTTATAAACATAAATAAGGTCTCCCCTCAGTCTTCGCTTGTCCAGGCTAAAGAGTCCCAGCTCCTTGAGCTTTTCCTCATAAGGGAGGTGCTCCAGTCCCTTAATCATCTTTGTTGCCCTAGGCTGGACTCTTTCCAGTAGTTCCCTGTCCCTCTTGAACTGGGGGACCCAGAACTGGACGCAGTATTCCAGCTGTGACCTCACCAACCAGTGCAGAGTAGAGAGGGAGAATGACCTCCCTTGACCTACTAATTTCCCTAACACCCTCCCACAGCATGATTCATCACCAGCTGAAGGGGTTGTGTACACATGCAGGTGACACCATCACCCCGGGGCTGGATCTTGCCCAGGCGACCTCCTGCCTCCGCATCCCATAGGCTGTACAAATGGCGTCCATTTGCTCCTTCTTAGTCCTCTGCTCCCCATCACCAGTTCCCTACCCTCCAGCTCTTGCCAAGTCTGATTTTGCACGACTTAGGAAGCGACGGAGCTTCATGTGGATAGGCAGTAACCACAGCAAGGGCTCTGCACGTGGACCGACAGCAGTTCCTCAGCACGACAGACTGCCGCCACAGAGCCGCCCCCTGAAGCTGTGGCTCTACTTGCACGGCGTGGACATCCCCAACGCCGCCCCATCTCGCAAGAGGTGCAGCATCTCAAGAGGTTGTCAAGAAGATTTGCCTCTATGTGTCAAATGCTGCAGCTTCCCCAAGGAAAGCCTTAAAGGAAATCCCCACTGACCTCCATGGCATACTGCAAGTGTACATGACTTGTCATGAGAATCCTTCCAGGAGGACTCTGTCAGATGGAGTATTTAGAGACTACCAAATTTTACTAGACTGTATGCATGAATTTATCAGAACTCTGGAAATGATCTCTTGATTAAAGCAATGCTTACTTCATGTGAAGTCATCTTTTCCTCTAAAAGAAAACTAAAATATTTTCAAAAATTCTGTCAAAAAAATAACAAATTAATAATGAATAATATAAACAATTTTAAATACATTTTTCATATTCCACAACATTAGATAGAAGGCTATCTCACTCATCTCCTCAATAACAATGGAAAGAGGAGACAGGTAAGATAGCGATAGCCACACTCTGGCCAGCAGACTCAACAAAGAGTCATAAGATTGTTAATGCAGAATTAATACATTTTAAGAACCTTATGGTATTCTGTAAACAGCAGTAGTAACCACAGCAGTTCAACATCCGTGTCAAACACTGGATTTAAAAAGCATGCAGCGTGTTTAGTCTACTTAGCAGTCAGCCAAAGTATACACAAAATTTCATTTTTTAAACCCACTTTTCTTCCCCACAGATCTCAAAGCTCTTCCAAACAGGTTCATCCTATGGCAATACCACTGCTGCAGTTAAAAACCTGCATTTAATTGCTCTGGTGAAAGATTTCAGCTAGTTGTTGCAGACAGCTAGTTCTAAAAACTGCAGCATCACAGGGCAGGCCTAAAACTATCCTAATTAAGTACAAAAAGAAAAGTAAATAGCTTGCATTGCAGAAACGGAAATAACATGATTTAGAAGAGAAGCTGAAAGTCTATTCTATTCTATGGCAACTTCCTGAGTGATGGAAAAGCTATAGCTGAGTAAAATTAAACATTTGCCTAACCTGCATTCCACATGTAGGGGTCAGCAGAAGTGCAAACATTGATGAACATCGAGATATAGCTGTAGATATTTTGTGAGCAGTTTATTTAAAAACAGCAAGAAGCAGCCAGATGAAGTTCAGCTATAAGAGTTCTTCCACTTATTACTAACAAGCAAGCAGACACAAGTAGGCTTCAACACTCTGGCTTGCTATTTAGAATTAAAAACCAAATTCACCTGAATAAGCTCATCCATCCAGTAAAAGCTCAGTACTAAACACTAAAGATATCACTCTTTGTCAAAAAAAATTAATCAAAATTTTCTGAAATCAATAAACATGGGTTATTACAGAAGAGTTATTACAGAAGATCAAGGTTATTATAGAGGATCAAAAGAGTATCAATTTCAGAGCTTTTCCAAAAGATATTCTGCCAGTAAGAGGCTCAAGGCACCCAAAAGGCAAGATGAAGGACACAGTGAAGGATACTCCTCCTGCCACTCACTGAAGGGCTGGTTCATAACAGGCAAAAGCCACAGAGCCCAGTCTTAGTGGGACCTGCCACAGGTTTGTCCTCAACAAAGGAAAGCCAAGGCCTCCTTGGAATTAAAATTGGCAAGAGATGTCAAAGTTAACAAGAAGGGGTTCTTCAATTATATTGGAGGCAAAAAGAAAACTAAAGAAAATGTGGGCCCGCTGATGAATGAGTCGGGTGCCTTGGTAACAGAGGATGCTGGGAAGGCTGACTTGCTGAATGCCTTCTTTGCCTCAGTCTTTACTGCTCGGGCCAACCCCCAGGAGCCATGGACTTTGGATGAATCGGAGAAAGTTTGGACTAAGGAAGATCCTCCCTTGGTGGAGGAGGACCAAGTTAGAGATCAGTTAAGAATGCTGGACATCCACAAGTCCATGGGTCCAGATGGGATACACCCGAGAGTGCTGAGGGAGCTGGCAGAAGTCATTGCAAGACCACTCTCCATCATCTTTGAGAGGTCCTGGAGAACAGGCAAGAAAGGCCAATGTCATCCCAGTCTTCAAAAAGGGCAAGAAGGAGGACCTGGGAAATTAAAGACTGGTCAGCCTCACCTCCATCCCTGGAAAGGTGATGGAACACCTCATCCTGTGCGTCATCTCAGTGCATATGGAGGGAAAGAAAGCTATCAGAAGTAGTCAACATGGATTTATCAAGGGGAGGTCATGTCAGACTAACCTGATAGCTTTCTATGATGTCATGACTGGTTGGATAGATGAGAGGAGGGTGGTGGATATTGTCTACCTTGACTTCAGCAAGGCTTTTGACACTGTCTCCCACAGCATCCTCATAGCTAAGCTTAGGAAGTGTGGGTTAGATGAATGGACAGTTAAGTGGATTGAAAACTGGCTAACAGACAGAACCCAGAGGGTTGTGATTAGGGGCACGGAGTCCACCTGGAAGTCTGTAACACGTGGTGTTCCCCAGGGGTCAGTACTGCGTCCTGTCCTCTTCAATATATTCATCAATGACCTGGATGAAGGGATGGAAAGTACCCTCAGCAAGTTTGCTGACAACACAAAAATAGGAGGGGTGGCTGACACCGCGGAAGGCTGTGCCACCATCCAGCGAGACCTGGACAGGCTGGAGAACTGGGCCAAGAGAAACCCAATGAAATTTAACAAGAGCAAGTGTAGGGTGTTGCACCTGGGGAGAAATAACCCCCTGCACCAGTACAGGTTGGGGACTGACCTGCTGGAGAGCAGCTCTGAGGAAAAAGACCTGGGAGTTCTTGTGGACAACAGGATGACCATGAGCCAGCAATGTGTCCTTATGGCCAAGAAGGCCAATGGCATCCTGGGGTGCATCAAGAAAAGCGTGGCCAGCAGGTGGAGGGAGGTCATCCTGCCCCTCTACTCTGCCGTGGTGAGGCCCCATCTGGAGTACTGTGTCCAGTTCTGGGCCCCTTAGTTCAAGAAGGACAGGGAACTGCTGGAGAGGGTACAGCAAAGGGCCACAAATGTGATTAAGGGCCTGGAGCATCTCTCTTATGAAGAGAGGCTGAGGAACTTGGGTCTTTTTAGTCTAGAGAAAAGAAGGCTGAGGGGGGATCTGATCCATGCTTATAAATACTTAAGGGGAGGGAGTCAGGAGGACGGGGCTAGTCTTTTTTCAGTGGTGCCCAGTGACAGGACAAGAGGAAATGGGCAAAAACTTGAGTATAAGAAGTTCCACCTAAACATGAGGAGGAACTTCTTTACTGTGAGAGTGGTAGAGCACTGGAACAGGCTGCCCAGAGAGGTGGTGGAGTCTCTTCTCTGGAGACATTCAAAAACCGCCTGGACAAGATCCTGTGCAACCTGCTGTAGGTAGACCCACTCCGGTGTGGGGGTTGGACTTGATGGTCTCCAGAGGTCCCTTCCAACCCCATATGATTCTATGATTCTATGATTCTGTCCTCTCCCTTCTGTCCTTCTCCCAGCCCTACTCTTGTGCTGCGTCTGGGACACATCAAACCCATCCTGGGATTAAACTACATGAGGAGTCAATACGGTGATTATTTTTCCCCAGGTTTTTTAAGGGCCCATTTTAGTTTATTGAACAACCTTCATGCTGGGGGTCAATCAAAAAAATGCTGCCACAGTAGAGGGGCAAGATGAAACATTAACGTACAAGCAGAAATCCAAGAAAATTATCCTCAGGTAATGAAATATTACCTCAAGTCTTGTACAAAAGAAATGTGAAGCCTCATACAGTCCTCTCTGACAAGCATTTCACTAGAATTAAAGCTGTTTGAAAATTGTTTCAGAACATTCTGGGTAGCTTCATGAATGAAAAAATGTTCACCTTAACAATTTCGCTACAAGAAATGCAAATATTGACAATTTTGAGTAACAAGTGTCCTCAAAAAAACAGGAATAAAAGTGATAAATGTAAGCAAAACCACCCAAAGTCACATCACGAGACCGCCTTTCAATGCCAGCACATCTGCAAAAGTCATATTAAAACTCAAAGTTCAGAACATGTCATTCTCATGGCAACATCCTTAATGCGCCAGATGTATTCCCAAATCGCTCCCTAGAACAGACCACACTTTTAACCACACATCTAAATAACACTTTTTTTTTTAAATCTCGTATTTACACTGTGTGAAAAGTTAAAGACAAGTGAAGTCATCAAAAATCACTACATCTACTTATTTGAAGTGGCTTGTTAACCAAAAGGGCATCGATGCTGCCTGTACATAACCTTAAACTTCTGACTACCGCCTTGCAGATGTGTTGCAAGTATTCCTGACTACCAGGCGTCCTTTCATTTTTGGCACTGTTCTTTAGACTAGAGTTATGCGCGTTTGTGAACAGCTTCTAGGACTTTTTTTTTTATTTTAAAAGTGTCATCCCCTTGACTGTCTCATAGATCGGAACTCTGCTAACTAAAGATCAAAACCAGTCCATAAATTTCAAAGAAACTGAAGGGTAATTATTAAAAAAATAAACAAACCAACATTCTTTTTAAGCCAATATCACACTTGCTTTGGGCCCAGCTCACGATTCTTGCACAGGGACAATGGGAACTCCATTTGGATTTGCCCATGCGTCATTTTTCTAGTTGATGTAATTCAGGAGTTGAAACAGAAAAAAAAAAAAAAAGTCAAATATTAAATAATGCAAGCTTTTAGGGCCAATTCTGTCTGTTTGATAAAGCTACCATTAGCATATTTTAACCAGACTTAATGTAAGCAAAAGTTTTACAAGGGATTTAGTCCCTTAATTTCACTGGTTCTTGCTTTAAAGGAGATATTTATTTATACTACAATTTTACAATATTTATTGTTCCCTGTCTCTAGCAGTTTATTCGATCTTCAAATGAAATAATTTGGGTTTGAAAAGTACCCTATTAAGATAAAGATAAAACATTTCATTGAAGTCATATATAGTGCTAGAAAGAAACAGAAGTTACTTTATTTAAAAGGATTTTAATAATTAAACTATGCAACTTGCAGTAGTTCTCCGAGTCATCAGATATGGAAGAGTTTACAGCTCTGGCATCACACACGAGCAAAAGAAGCTCCCACCTACAAAACCCAGTCATGGCAGCTCAGCCTATCTCCCCCACAGTCCACACCACAAAAGCACCCTGACAGACTCCTGTACTGGACCCTTCCTTCCCTCATTTTTTCGTGAAACGTGATTCTTCAGCTTCACCCTTGGCTGGCGCTACTCAGAACACTCAGAGGGGAGAAACAAAGGGAGGACAAAGCACTGAGATGTGGGATTAGGAGTTCTGGTTGACAAATACAGCAGCACAACGTATAGTGGCAGGTTGTCCCAAGGAAGAGAAGGACCTACAGATTCCAGAACTGCAGGCATATCCACAGGAGCACGGTCAAGGTCATATCTTGCAATTTTATTCTATATCTGGCTTTCCTTTCAACTCCAACTCAAAAAAAAAAAAGAATAAAAAGAAACACCCAACTAATTTTTAATTAACAGAATTCAAAAGAATTCAAAATTCAAGCGTCTCTAGTCACAAACATGCTCCTCCACAGCACCTCCCAGAAGGAACATACCCCACAGTGATTTACAAAGCACACACAGCAGTGGAATGGCTATGAGGATGGATACTGTTTGCCAAAACAGAAGATGCACCCAGACTGAAAGAAGAGACGGTTGGTTTCTTTCTTTGATATGTACCCACAGTGACTGAATCCTTCCCCCAATTCCTTCAAGAAAGAGAAAAAAGTGAGTCAAAAAGCCTTCAAGAGGTCCAATGAGTTTTGAGCAACTCAATGAGAATATTGCTGGAGACACTTAAAGCATCCAAATAAAAGCTATGAGAAATGCTACTGGGAAAGAGAAAAACACCTGCAGAGCTTAGTTTAGCAGCATCATTAGCATTAGTATTAGCATTTCCTCATTGATTCCCAATGTATATGCATTCAACATAGCAGCTTTATTTCTCACATGTGAAAAATATTACGTTCTCTCTTAAAACCAACATGTCCTCCAGACTTGGCAGATTTTCTGAAAAGATCCAAAATAATACAATCAAATTTAAGAGTTGCTTGGGATGGATACTGTTTGCCAAAACAGAAAATGCACCCAGACTGAAAGAAGAGACAGTTGGTTTCTTTCTTTGATATGTACCCACAGTGACTGAATCCTTCCCCCAATTCCTTCAAGAAAGAGAAAAAAGTGAGTCAAAAAGCCTTCAAGAGGTCCAATGAGTTTTGAGCAACTCAATGAGAATATTGCTGGAGAGGGGCAACACTTAAAGCATCCAAATAAAAGCTATGAGAAATGCTACTGGGAAAGAGAAAAACACCTGCAGAGCTTAGTTTAGCAGCATCATTAGCATTAGTATTAGCATTTCCTCATTGATTCCCAATGTATATGCATTCAACATAGCACCTTTATTTCTCACGTGAAAAATTTTACATTCTCTCTTAAAACCAACATGTCCTCCAGACTTGGCAGATTTTCTGAAAAGATCCAAAATAATACAACCAAATTTAAGAGTTGCTTGGGGAAAGACAGTTCTTTTAACTGCAAAAAAAAATAAATTGCTGCTTTCGGCTCAGAAGCAGGTCATCACACAATGTACTGAAATAGACTTCTTGAAATGTCCACATATCAAAAATATGAATGCTTTTACACTACTCAAATCAAGGCCTGATGTAACAGTAATTCATATCACTTTTTAGATCATGGAATCACCATTTCATCCCTTGGAAAAACTCTATACAAAAACAGCATCTGTGGGAAGATGGAAACATTAGGCAATTAGTACCACAGAAGATTCTGCTATACTCATTAGGACAGCAGCCTTCTTCCTTTGGTCTTATTTTTCACATCCTTCCTTCCTTTTAGGTGGCTATGTGTCACCATTTTGTGAAGAAGAAAGCATCTGAATTTTATCTTTGCAAAACCTCAGATGTATTAGTTCCAGAATTTTTTAAATTGTTGTGGAGCAGTAATGAAACACAAAAATTATAGGGTCTTGCAATATTTCATTCTTATCCAGAAAAATGTGTATTCCTTTAACAAAAAACCAAAACACTAAAATGAAAAATGCTTTGTTTTCTCATAACAATGGTGACTAATTTCAAATACTGCATGGAAGTGTTCGTTATAACGTACAAATAAAATGTACAAAGAAGGAACCTTGACTTATGTACTGTCTTTCCCTCCTCAAACTCTTTTGGTTTTTCCATTTCAAGTTCTACTTCTAATATGTGCACAACTTGTCCTGAAACATCTTAAATACTTGAATCACCAGCAAACTTCAAATAGGCTTTAACGAACATTTCTAAAAGAACAGAAAGCTTTGGATTAGTTCTGACCACAACACATCACTGTCTGTAAAGGTTGACCTAGAGGTACTGTTGGCGGTGAAAAGCTCAAGGGCAAACCAAACTGGTCTGAAAATGCTCAAGTTACTCTTTTCTGAAGAATCCTTAGGTTGCGTTCGTTTATGTGCATACAGTGCTGGACAGGCACACACTCGGGCCACCAGAGATGTTGCCAGCCAGCATCCTAACCCTGCTCTTGGCAATCTGTGGTGTGCCCTGACTAAATATGTCCTGGGTGGGGACTTCCACACCAGAGAAAAATCCCTATTTTATTTTATATCTTACTCATACGGTAACACAACAGATTTGTTACACCTTGTAACAGTGTGCAGCATCATTAGTATTTGCCTATTGGCCTACTTCGCCACTTCACACTAACTGTGCGCCACACAGGATTTGGACTCGGATGACCATGAAACACCAAGAGCTGGTCTAACAATGCTAAATGCAAAGCTGGTAACCTGGATAATGTGCAGGGAACTCCTGAGCTTATTACTTAGCTTGCATGACCATTCTTAAAGCAAAGTAACTGATAGTATGAACTATAATGTATAAATGCATCTCATAGGTGTGATTTATAAGTCAGTGGATCAGTTGCGCAATCATCAGATTTCAGACAGCTGAGTTGCTATACCATAAATCTCAGTTTCAAAAACTGCCTTTCAAAATAAGGAGTGGAGGAAAATCCTTGAGCGGAAACTCTTCTTGAAGAACAAAATAGTTTCACCGGTGTTGTTGAGAAAAATGACCAGAAATGTCTGAGATGACTGCCAGAAGCCACAGTTATGTAGAACAGAAATATATACAATGTATGCAGCACACTTCCAGAAAGGGAATCCCTATTTCCTACAGCAGGAGCAGCTGTTGGAAAGACCCTTCTTTGAAGTTACTGGATTGTTTGGTTCTGCAACTGCAACCAGCCACTTACCCTTCCTCCTCCCAGTAATGGGGACTTCCTTAAATCTAGCTCTGGAACAGACAATGTATTCTTTTGCTGTGCAAACCCACCTGAAAGGACAAAATGTGACCATGGGACCTCACTCCTAAATGTCTGAAACACATACTAGGTGCAATTGTCTCCTCTGATCAACAACCATTCATCTTCTTTCTCTGATGTGGTCTGTACTAAGAGTTTGTCCCCACCTATGATAACAATAAGCGCATTAGTGACCAGGTATGACAATTCCTCGTATGTGGGTGACACTCAACTGGAAGCCACAATCATATCTGCATTGGGTGATGCAGATCAATGCTATGCAGGGTCTATGAGCTCAGGACATGGGTTAGAACCAGGCTGAGGATGCTTAATTCTGACAAGGAATGTGATGCTTGAGAGGCAGGGGAAGTGAGCTGGAAGAGACTGTACATGTAGTATCATCTCTATAACCCCTTACTGTATGAAAACTAGGCTGACAAGAGTGGGGAAATGCATCCTTTACAGACTGCACCAGTTTTCTGGAGACTAATAAAATTTTCAGACACTACAGGATTCCCAAGGTTTAAAAATAACAACAATAAAAGGACCAAAAAAAAAAAAAAGATTTTCAGTTGTCTCAGTACAGCTCCAGTTCTCACTGAAGCTTTTGCTGCAGTTAGATCATGTATAATCTTTCTCATACCTAAGCGGGAAATGACCACAATTACTTCTTCCTCAGTTAAGTCATAGTAGGGTCTTGCTTATTTTCACAACACAAAAATGTCTCAAGACCTCTTAGCCTTCTGTCAGATTAGGTTCGCCCCAATGAACATATGAGGTTTTAGGCACAGGGAAATGGGTTTCATGGGGAAATAGGGAGAAATTAATAACTGAGTCTTGTGTCTTTGCTCATTCTGTGCACTGCATGTATGCTCCATTTCATCCCTCTCCGACTGTGTGCCCTATTTTCAGTAAGTATCTGAATGGTTTGAGATTCCCTCCCAAGAGGGAAGGAAGAGCAGAAGGTACCACTGAGACTGCCCCAACAGTTCCTCCCAAGGCAGACTTTTGCAGGAGCAACGTTTCAAACCACAGTGCCTTCTCAGGCAAAAAGCATTTTGGTCATCAAGATTAGCCACCTTTAAAATGCAAGATGCAGTAAATTAATTTCAAATGCCTATCAAGCAGAGCAAAGATGTCCTTTGACAGGAATATTGTAAGGTATAAAAAGCAGAGTAAGAATAAGTGGGAACAGCAGCTGCACACATACTTAAGGAGAGTCATATGTAGGTCTAATGAAGGATTATCAGATTCAATTTTGAATGTTATCTGTTTATTCTAAATTAATGGTGACAATATGTTAGCTATTTGGGCATCAAATATCTTATTTCATTTATAATAACTCCTACAAGTGCATATCTCATAATAAAATGGCTATAAAAATAAATTCAGTTTACAGGCACTAGCTTAAGAATTCTCGGAAGGTACTTTCAGGATTTAGAAAAGTGATACTTATTGTATTAAAGAAGTGGATTAGAGAAATGGGCTATTACAGAAATGGATTTTCTACAAAGTCTTTGTCTTTACCGAGAAAAAATAGCATTTCAGAGGTGTATGTTGAACAACTGCTTTTCAGTGACTACACTGAATATTGTAACATTTACAATCCTATTTTCACTTCAAAATAGAAGCCTATTCTACTTCACTTCATATTTTCACTTTCAAGCAAAACCAGCTGACTTTTCATGTACTTTCAGTTTTTGAAAATCAGGCCCTGGCAATGATTTAATCTCCCTTCCAAACCAAAAGAGATTAGATTACAATTACAAAGCACTGAAAACAGGAAATGTTGTAAACTCTGACACAGTATTAACTATGCTGGTTCAAATGACACTGTGAAATTTTCTTAAACATGGTCAGTCACCACTTGTGTACATAGCTTTTTGACCCTTGACTTCTAGGAGAGTTGCGTGAGAAATAGCTTCTTTTAATGGTGAAGTCATGACCAGGCCATATGGATCAAGCAGGGATATTTAGGATATTTCCAAACCATGGCACGCTTGTATTTCATCAGTGAAGGAACTACAGTAACACATCTAGACATGAAAAACAGAAAAATAATTCTTCACTATACTCCCTTTGTTGACAATGCTGGAACTTCAGTTGGTCAGCTGGATGTTCACATCAATGAAGGTAAACACTTTTACTTATTGTATGGATCTTCATAATATATACATTTCATTTCAATGAATTCCTCTAAAGATCAAGATAAGCTCCCACTACCAGCATTCATTAGATAAATGGACAATCTAGCTGTATTGTCATCAATTTACTGAAATAGTACTCAGAGCACACCGCTCTCCATAAAACTTCTTTTACATGATTTATTTCCAAGAAAAAAATAGAGTTCTTTAGAACAGCAGCTTCAGCAGCTGGCTTGGGATGAGCTTTGCTTTCAGCCTACCCCCATGTGTTCAGGCTATAACCAGACAACTCATTTAAAAAAAAAATATGGCATTTATTTTAAATCTACATATATTGTGAGTACTAACATAGGTCAATGACATGCAAATCAGCAGGGGAAAAAAAGAAAAAAAGACAGCCCTTTAACCATGATTAACTGGATCAGCAGATGAAATGAAGCACCTTCCCAGGAGCAGCATACGTTGGGTGGCACGGCAAAGGAGCCCCGGGGTGGGCAGGATGGGGGATGCGCTCACAGGCAGTTTCAGGATTGGGCAGTACTGAATGAGACTGATGGAGAAGAGCAGCAGCAACCAAAGCCCTGGGCAGACTGTCTGTACTGGGAGACTGGAGAATGGAAATTGCACTGAGGGAAATGTTTTTGTTTCTGTGATAAAAGACACACATAAGAGGAAGGACTTGGAGAGGCTGCCAGTACACCAGGCCATTATCCCCTGGTACCTAGGGTGAAGGTGAAGATGTCATTAGCTGTAACCCAGGGCAGATGGAGCAAGCGTGGCCCTCGTAAGGGAAAGAGGAGAGCCTCTTGTTGCTGAGACAGCAGAGGTTTGGAACCAGATATGGAGAACTGGAGAGTATGAAGAAGTTCAATTCATAGGGCAAGAGCGGTGAGCAGGGGATGTCAGGAGGAAAGAAGAGCTGGGAAAAAAAGAGGAGTTCCCCAGATGACCCAGAGATGAGCAGAAAATTTAGACTGGGTCAAGACTGTGGACTAAAAGAAGCGGGGATACCACAGGGAGGTCTCCCTCTCCATCCCTGGCCCTCCTACTCCGGGCATGTGGACACACACATAGGGCTGCTGCCACCCAGCCCTTACCCTCAGCTGACTTTTTTCTTTTGCTATTCAAAATCCTTCTCAGCTTAGTTTACTTTCATGAATCAGCATCTCAAATCTCTGTAAAACATAAGTATAGGGGGAATAAAGGCTAATTTATTTTTTTTCTTTTTTGGCTTCTAAATAATAAGGAAAAACACTAAAGAAATAATTGTTTGCACCCCACTATTGAACTGTCTTTGAATATCAAAGATCTGGGTTTTTTACTATTATAATTACACACACAAAGTCAAGCTCTGGAAAGAAATAAGTCATCTCAAATTACAAAGACATGTCACTGTAACAATACAGTCTTCCTTTTCCCACTAGAGGAAGCATTATCTTTATAGCAAATACATTGCTTAAAGAAACCATCCCGAAATACTAAATCCGTGGCTCGTGTAATTTAATGTAAGCCGCAGATATGTGCAAGGTCATATGCTAAGTAAATTAAGAGAACAATATGTTGGGTCTGCCTTCTTGCTTAACTGCCCCAATACGTATGTTCTGTGTAAAACGTAGGCAGCGCTGAGCAGCTGCGCTACGTGGGAGGGCAAGCAAGAGGGGCGAGGAAAGATGCTGGGGTTTTCTTTGACATTGATTGGCATGTTGGCAACACACATCCCTTGCCCTGAGAAACACTAAAACTCCTCTCCACTCCCAAACAGGTCCTCACCCAGTTCAGCCACATTCACTGAAGAGTTTTAAAACTGCCTCATAACTCCCATGCACATTCAGGCTCAGAGATGATTAAAAATTCACAGTTACGGGCAATATGAAGAATCTGGGAGAATGGTAAATTCAGCTACAAAGAAAGAACAGCGTCGGATGGAGGCAAGACCTTCCTGTGAAGCGATTTTTTAAAACTTCCCGATTCTCCGATGAAAGAAAATCTTTGCTAATGTTTCTTCCTTAATTAAAAATCTGGGGGGTTGCGCTTTTCTTTGTTGAGATTTGAAAAAAATGTAAACCAAGGGTCAGGAGGAACAGGCAGCTGGCCTGTACATCTGGTGCACAACCCCAGAAGAAGAACTAAAGATCTTCTAAACCTTTTGTAGGTTTATTTTTCACTCAGATTGAGGTGCACTCAAAGCAAGCTATTTTGCTAATAACAATCTCCCATAGCCTCTTTCTTTAAACAACAACAAAAAAAGAGTTTTTTAAAAGGACTTCCCTCTTCATCTCACAAAGGAGGAGGTGGGGAGCAAAGAAACATACAAATGTAACGTGTAGCTAGGTCTGATTAGTTTTCCAGGTGTCCACTGATGCACACTGAACCTGAGTGTAATTGCCCATGCTTGAGACACCTACAGGACATCATACAGGGCCTAGCAGTCCTTCAGCTCCTCTGAAGCAAAATAAATTTCTCTGAGGGTATCTTGTAGCTCAGTGCCTACATGCTGAATTGCTGCTGCTGTATATTAGTAGTTAAGGGCCATGTTTCCTCTTTAAGTTAAAGAACTAGAAAATAGTATCTGAAAGAAGAAGCCAAGAAGCGACTAAGCCTGCTGTCTCCAGGAAGGATCAACTACACCTGTTCCTCATAGTGCTTGTCTGGTCTCTCTTAAAACTTGCCAATTTTATGACCAATCCAAATCTTCCTCCTAGCAATTTAATGATTTAATTTCTTACCTGCAGAACAGAGAGAATTTATCCCTACTCACTTTTCAACAGCTTTTCATACAGCTCAAGACCTGTGCTTTCTCTCTTTCCTCTCATTTCAGAGGAACGATGTCCATCCTTTTTTCCAGACAGGATACACCAGCCTCCCTGGGAGGACTGTGTGCTGCTGCCTCCCCCCATCATTTCACCGGACATTTGCACATGACACTTGTATCACAAAGTAGATGAGACATGTTAAAATCATTACTGAATTCACTGTTACCTGCTGCGTTGCCACTCACAGCTTGTTACTGTGTCACAGAGCCACTGAACTGATTGATTTAACAGGGCTGGTGCCAGCCTGAGCCGCGTGGGTGTTTATTTACATGGGCACTTCCACTCTCTTTAGTCGCCCAGGGATCTTTTTGGCAAACTTGAGAATAACGGATTAGTCTGTATTAGTTCACAGGTATTCCTTTCACACCTTTCAAAGAAAAGCAAAGCGAAGCAGGTGTTACAGCTGCTCTGTGCAGTGTCCCACCTCAAAGGTAACTGCTAATGACTCTAAGATTGCAACAGCCTACTCAGTGAAGGTGAAGCTGAGTCTATCTCAGTCCATCTCAGCCAGTCACTGTCACTGCAAGGAATCCTCTTGTTCCTTACCAAAAAAAAAAAAAAAGACGACTATTTTTAAATTTTTTTTGTTTTTCCTTTTTCACAGTGAGCTGGACTGGCTTAGAGTAGGATAAACAATTATGGCAACGAGAGAAGTAATGAGACTGTACTGCTAGGAGCAAGAAGATAGGGTCAAGATGCAACATACAACTACTCCTTGGTAGTTCCTGCAAGGTGGATGTTAAGGCTTAAGTCCACGGGGCAATGCTGTAGATCCACCAATGCTAGATGTTAGCACAGCCACCAAAAGTAGACCTCTAACTGATCCCCTCTTACCAGCACCACAAGCACGCACTGGGCTGGGTTGATGAAAAGTGATTTTCCAAAAACAGAGCAAAGGAGTTTTAAAACGTCAAAACTTTTGAGCCAAATCACCTCCCTGCCCTGCTTTACCACGTAACTGGATGAATTCCCATGGCAGCACAAGAAGGGGCAGAGTTCAGGAGTGGGAGTAAGCTCCTGGGAGTGGGCAGAGGCAGAAGAGAGATTGCTTCGTCTGATGGCTCTGCAGCTTAAAAAAACTAGACTGTGAGCGCTGCCATGAGTCTGAGTCATGAGGGTCAAATGATTTTAAAATATCCATCTAATTTAAGTAGGTTCTAGCCTGCTCCTTCCCCAAGATAGCTCAGATTCCTGATGATGCATGCATTAACCACCTGAACATATAAGCCTCAATCATTCTGCGGTTTTCATCTCCAATTACTAAGGCACAACTTCTTGCTTTTGGTTTTCTCTTACCTTTTGCAAAGCACATGGACTATACTCTCTTTATTATGCCCCCTGTTCATTTTACCTCAGTCTGATCTTTCCAGATATGTCCCTAGATACCCATGGTACTTATTTATAACGGTTCCTAATAATTTGGCCTCACTGCCATTTTCTGTTGTAATACGCTGCAACTCAATCTCTTTGGTGAAGCCCTCAGTTAGTTTCCTATTTTGCCTTCTGTTTTTCCCATTGCGGTTGTGTAGTTTATGCTGCTTAAATCTACAACACTAATTGTTTAGTCTTGCTTCCAGCAGGATCGTACCAAAGCATCCCCAAGTCTACTGAAGAGAACGTACTTCAGCTTCATTCTTTCAACTATTTTCTACCTTTTCCTCTTTCAGAAATTATGAAAACTGTAATTAACAATCATCACCAATGATAATTCACAATTCATCACTGTTTTCATAATCTCTAAAAGTTCCTCTCAACAGGTGAAAGTCAGATTTAAAAGAACAATACCCCGAAAATACTTCCTAGGTGTTCATTCCCTTTCTGAATTAAAAAGTTACTCTGAATTTCCCATTTTCCTATGACAAATTGCTCACTCTGAATTTCCCATTTTCCTATGACAAATGCTACTCCAAGCAGCTGCTCTATCTTCTGTAGATCCACCAATGCTAGATGTTAGCACAGCCACCAAAAGTAGACCTCTAACTGATCCCCTCTTACCAGCACCACAAGCACGCACTGGGCTGGGTTGATGAAAAGTGATTTTCCAAAAACAGAGCAAAGGAGTTTTAAAACGTCAAAACTTTTGAGCCAAATCACCTCCCTGCCCTGCTTTACCACGTAACTGGATGAATTCCCATGGCAGCACAAGAAGGGGCAGAGTTCAGGAGTGGGAGTAAGCTCCTGGGAGTGGGCAGAGGCAGAAGAGAGATTGCTTCGTCTGATGGCTCTGCAGCTTAAAAAAACTAGACTGTGAGCGCTGCCATGAGTCTGAGTCATGAGGGTCAAATGATTTTAAAATATCCATCTAATTTAAGTAGGTTCTAGCCTGCTCCTTCCCCAAGATAGCTCAGATTCCTGATGATGCATGCATTAACCACCTGAACATATAAGCCTCAATCATTCTGCGGTTTTCATCTCCAATTACTAAGGCACAACTTCTTGCTTTTGGTTTTCTCTTACCTTTTGCAAAGCACATGGACTATACTCTCTTTATTATGCCCCCTGTTCATTTTACCTCAGTCTGATCTTTCCAGATATGTCCCTAGATACCCATGGTACTTATTTATAACGGTTCCTAATAATTTGGCCTCACTGCCATTTTCTGTTGTAATACGCTGCAACTCAATCTCTTTGGTGAAGCCCTCAGTTAGTTTCCTATTTTGCCTTCTGTTTTTCCCATTGCGGTTGTGTAGTTTATGCTGCTTAAATCTATAACACTAACTGTTTAGTCTTGCTTCCAGCAGGATCCTACCAAAGCATCCCCAAGTCTACTGAAGAGAACGTACTTCAGCTTCATTCTTTCAACTATTTTCTACCTTTTCCTCTTTCAGAAATTATGAAAACTGTAATTAACAATCATCACCAATGATAATTCACAATTCATCGCTGTTTTCATAATCTCTAAAAGTTCCTCTCAACAGGTGAAAGTCAGATTTAAAAGAACAATACCCCGAAAATACTTACTAGGTGTTCATTCCCTTTCTGAATTAAAAAGTTACTCTGAATTTCCCATTTTCCTATGACAAATTGCTCTATGTTAGGGCTCATTTTTGTAGGATGTATGTTAATAAACAGGATATTAAGTAATAAAAACTGTAAGAGAAGAACACAGACTAGGAAAATATGCACACACAAAAACCAGCATTATGAAACTTCATGAAAATTGTGGCATGAATGAAAGAGCATTTTATTGTCTGTCCACTCTGATTGCTCTGCCACCCCCACAAATATCCCTGGACAGCAGACACATTCTCCCTCTTATTCTAAGGATGTGTAGCTAATCCATTACAAGGCATGCTCCGTTCCACTGCACAAACTGTAGTAAGCTGTTAGGTTAGCACCAAGCCAAACATTAACTCTCAATGAAAAAGAACCCGAGATGCCGGGGGGGAAAGGAGGCGGGTGAGAAATGCTTGCTGCATTACATAGTGTGCAGGGTAATAACACTACCTGAAGCATGTGAGGGAAAGAATCTGGGAGATGTACCTTGTCCTAGATGTTCCAGCTGCACTTCAGGCTGGAGTTCTGATATTTCCCTTACCATCTTTCATCCCGTTCAGGACAGCACCAAATGAACAGGGTGTAGCTACAAGCGTCACTTGCAATACATACATCATCCATATTAACCTCTAATTAATAATATAAATAACTACCAAATGAACAGGGTGTAGCTACAAGCGTCGCTTGCAATACATACATCATGCATATTAACTTCTAATTAATAATATAAATAACTTATTATGCCCCCTGTTCATTTTACCTCAGTCTGATCTTTCCAGATATGTCCCTAGATACCCATGGTACTTATTTATAACGGTTCCTAATAATTTGGCCTCACTGCCATTTTCTGTTGTAATACGCTGCAACTCACTCAATCTCTTTGGTGAAGCTCTCAGTCAGTTTCCTATTTTGCCTTCTGTTTTTCCCATTGCGGTTGTGTAGTTTATGCTGCTTAAATCTACAACACTAATTGTTTAGTCTTGCTTCCAGCAGGATCGTACCAAAGCATCCCCAAGTCTACTGAAGAGAATGTACTTCAGCTTCATTCTTTCAACTATTTTCTACTTTTTCCTCTTTCAGAAATTATGAAAATTGTAATTAACAATCATCACCAATGATAATTCACAATTCATCACTGTTTTCATAATCTCTAAAAGTTCCTCTCAACAGGTGAAAATCAGATTTAAAAGAACAATACCCCGAAAATACTTCCTAGGTGTTCATTCCCTTTCTGAATTAAAAAGTTACTCTGAATTTCCCATTTTCCTATGACAAATGCTACTCCAAGCAGCTGCTCTATCTTTATGTTAGGGCTCATTTTTGTAGGATGTATGTTAATAAACAGGATATTAAGTAATAAAAACTGTAAGAGAAGAACACAGACTAGGAAAATATGCACACACAAAAACCAGCATTATGAAACTTCATGAAAATTGTGGCATGAATGAAAGAGCATTTTATTGTCTGTCCATTCTGATTGCTCTGCCGCCCCCACAAATATCCCTGGACAGCAGACACATTCTCCCTCTTATTCTAAGGATGTGTAGCTAATCCATTACAAGGCATGCTCCGTTCCACTGCACAAACTGTAGTAAGCTGTTAGGTTAGCACCAAGCCAAACATTAACTCTCAATGAAAAAGAACCCGAGATGCCGGGGGGGAAAGGAGGCGGGTGAGAAATGCTTGCTGCATTACATAGTGTGCAGGGTAATAACACTACCTGAAGCATGTGAGGGAAAGAATCTGGGAGATGTACCTTGCCCTAGATGTTCCAGCTGCACTTCAGGCTGGAGTTCTGATATTTCCCTTACCATCTTTCATCCCGTTCAGGACAGCACCAAATGAACAGGGTGTAGCTACAAGCGTCACTTGCAATACATACATCATCCATATTAACCTCTAATTAATAATATAAATAACTCTTTCAATTCAAAATGTGGAAGCAGACATGTTTGCTCCAGACTCCAGGCCAACCAAAAAAGGCCCATTCCTTTGATGTAAGATCAGAGAATGCTGGTTAGTCAAGGAAGCTCTATGATCTCAAAGCTTATTTAGCTTGTAAATTCTCAGGCAGTCATCATCATTTGTTCCACAGTAAAGACCCATTTAGTGAAGAAAAAAAAAAAAAAGAAAAAAAAAAAGGACCCAATGGGAACTTACTTGCCTGTTTTTGGTTATTGAGAAGACTATCATTGATATTCCTGGCTTGGTATATTTTTTCCACTGTACACAAAGATGACAAAGGTCATGCAATACAGCATTTAAAATTTCTCATAGAAAATAAATGAACCATGACTCATACATGGGTACAGCACGTTCTTTACTTTTTCCCTAAAGTAAGAGATAGTACCAAGTTTTTGTTTGCAGCTGCACAAATGGAATATGAAAGATCTATATTCCTGAACATATGTTTCTAAAATTCACAGTGGAACAATTTCGCCAAAGTCTCCAAAACTGAGCGTACATGAGGCAGTCTGGAAGAACATCAGTAATCTTCAACAGTAAACATCTAGTGACGCACATCTCCAACATGTTGCAATATAAGAGATTAAGACAAAAGCCATCTTCAATTAACAGATCCGTGATGGCATCTGACTATTAGTCTTCCAAGCATTAGTCACAAGTATTTGGTCAGCTTCAATTAACAGATCCGTGATGGCATCTGACCATTAGTCTTCCAAGTATTAGTCACAAGTATTTGGTCAGCACAACAAGGTTGCAAATATTAGGGCTCCCATATGTTATGTCTTCACTCTTCCTTCATCCTCCTGTCTAGGAAGTTCTTTGAATAATCACAGACTATTTTTAAAAAGCCTCTAAAAACAAGTGGGTCTTGGGCAGAAGAAGAGGAGGGGGTGTGAGGCTTGGCCAGCACAGCAACTGATGGGGAACAGGGGAGGTGGTGAGGAGAAGGAGGGCTAGCTCTCAAGTAGGAGGGTTTGGGGACAGGAAGGTTTGAGGCATATCTCTGTGTTGCAGAGATGTGCAAAAAGTGGGTTTTTGGGTGCACAAAGGCAGAAAAGGTAATGGAGAGGTTGAACCTGGAGCAGAAGGGCTAAAAGCAGGGTGATGGGACCAGTGCCATTGTAGTCACCTTCCCCATTCTCCTCTGTATCCCTGCTGTCACCTTCCTCACCGCTGCAGTTCCCTCTCTCAGGGAACAAGGGGACACAACAGAGGCTTCCTTCTGTCCCCTAGTGCTCTCTGTTTGATGCCCAGAATGTGGCCGCCCTCTGAATAGAAATGGGTTTATCCTGAGCAGGCAGGGACCCCATCCTTCCCACCTGCCTAAAGCTAAAGCAACACAGGGGAGGGAGAGCACAGCACCCAGCACCAAGGGCACCCACACTCCCAAGTGAGCTCCATCATCCTGCCCACCAGCCACCTGAGCATGGTTGACTCCTCTCTAATCTCTGTTTCAAGTGTTTTAAGATAAAGATTTTCACATGTGAAGTTCTCTGCTGTCAAATCCATCAGCCTTAAATTTGAAGAGCAATCATGGCCCACCTGATTTTGATGGTCCTGCCTCACGGAACACACTTAGATACACAGCATTTCATTTATTGCACCCTATATTAAGTCCTGTAACTAATATGCTGACTTACTAACTGAATTAAAAAAAAAAAAAGCAGGGCAATGAAATATTCTTCATCTACAGGCTTAGGTAAGCTTTCGTTTGCTGAAGCAATTTTGTGCTTCATAAATCAAGTTGTATATTTAACCAATTTAGGTTAATATGTATCAGGGAGCACAGCCAATGCAGGGGGTGAGCATTTTGGCCAACCTTCGTCATCAACTCCTGAGCTTCAACTATTCAATCTCCTGCTTTTCAACTCTCACTGAGGCTCATCCTGCTGTCCTCAGGCTGGCAGAAAGTTACAGTATTATGAAAGAGCCTAGGCAACAAAGCAGAAACGCACGCTCATTTCTGTTATGTCATGTAAAGTTTTGTTCAGCACAGACATGAATTAAATTGGCAGATTAATTTAATAGAGCAGAACACAAGAGTGAAACGCATGACGGCTTGCGTTCCATTTCTGCGTGACACAGCGCTGCCCCTATTAACTTCAAATTATCTCCTTTTATGGACTTCAAGCTTTTTTATTTTTCACAACTGTAACTGGATGACGGGTTAAATACTCGGAAGAGCGCAAGAATGTTTTTTCTGCAGCCAACACAGAGAAGGGAATCGCTGAAGTCACTGCTTTTGGAGAACAGGAAACTGTATTTTTGGGTGCATCTGATTCATGCTGCTTCCCACCGTCACCCTGACGTAGCCACGGCTTATCCCCCCATGCCCCTGCCACGGAGGGCACAGGAAGCTCTCTCAATTGTCTTGCCTCCCATTTTCCACCTGGTTATTCTAACGCAGGCATACTTACTTAATAATAAAGAACCTCCCCCAAATTCATATGCCTATAGTTCCAAACAGGTTGGTGAGAATTTTATTTTACAACTATACTCCCCCTTCCACTTTCCCATAGGCAAAACCAGACTGAAAATCTGCACAGAAGTATTTCCACGTCTCTTCAAATATCAAAATACCACTGACCATCAGACAAAACCAGGCACGTTAGTTCAAGCCCACAGGGCAAACAAACAGGACAAATGCCTCTTTCTGCATCCTTCCCACCAAAGAGTGGAACCGGGGCCTAGTCCAACTTGCTTAGCATAAAGAGCCGCCACGCTGGGTGCTCTCTCCATCTATCACTTTCATTGCTCAGAAGGGTACTGGGAAGGGAACTGCCTTTCCCTCCCTTGTTTCTACCTTTGATAAAATCAGTGCCAGGGAGAGAGCCAAGAATCCATTCTCCTCACAACACCAGAGCCCAGCACTGGGAGCAAGAGGTATAGAAAGTTCATTAAAGCTCAAGAGCGCATCCACAAAACGAGTAGAGGAAAGCCTACACAAAGGCATCTTCTTTTCTCTCCTCATCTGCTGGAGCCATCTCTCACCTACAAAAGCAACTCTGCAGGCACTATTGCAGCCTGTAAGTTTTAACTTTCCCCGCAATTCTTTCATCTAAATACAAAGAGGGGCTCAAACTACAGAGGTGAGGAGGTTGAGTGAAACAAAGGGAACATTTGCACTTAACTCAGACCATTCAGAGCTCAGACCTCTCAAACAGTTTTAGAAGCAGCTGCTCTTCAAAAGGCCGTGCTTCTGTGAAATCCCTTTCAGGCCCAAACACCCTGGTTCTCTGTGAGGTTAGGCCCGTGCAAGATTCAGATTTTGACCTAAATTTGTAAAAAAATTTAACTGAGCAATGATCCATTTAAATACTGAAACTCAAGCTTTCCTGAACGAGCAAAGGCACTGCACTTTAGCCCTGAGGTGCCATCCTCCACCCTTGGTGTATACAACACCCCATACGACACCACTTGGGATTCAAAGTAACAGTTTATGGGAGAGCAATTAATACTTTATCAGTATAATATTTTTCTTGAATTTTTCCCCAAAATGCTGCAGGTCCAGCAGAAGGGAGGTGATGGAGGGGAAGGGGGTTGGCGAGTTTCATCACCCTACATCTAAACCAAGCGCCTAAAAAGGGTAGCTGATGTCTCAGTGCCACTTTGACCTACTTTGTATGTACAGTACATAACTGTAAACAATATTTGTGTTTCCTCCTTGTGACACAACATTGTTCAAGCAAAACTCAACAGGTCCAGCCGCAGCCCCAACCAGGAGAGGGGACCCCCGGTGCCGCTCGCCCACGGACAGCCCTTCTGGGGTGGGCAGGACTGCCCCGGGCAGCACTCAGAGCTGCCAAGGGAAACCTCGGTCACCCCTCGGTGGCATATCCCGTTGATGAAAAGCTGGACAAACCACCTGGCGAGAGTCCACAGCCTGCCCCCGTCTCTGCCCTCCGTTCTGCACTTCAAAAAAGCTGGTTCGCAGCCAAGAATTAATTTCTACAGCTGACGGAGCATCACAATAGATCTCTCCATCTTCTGCTTCCGGTGTACAGCATTTTCTTCATCTTGCCTTCTCTAATATTAAAGTCCACTTAAAGCGTATGTACTTTATAAAAAAAAAAAATTAAAGCCACACAAAACCATTGCACATACAGTCCCTTGAGGAACAGCTGAAAGATTTAATGTACTACAAACACCATAATAATAGGAAGACACAGTTTAAGATATTGTTTAGGCTGGGATGGCCACTAAAACGTGATATATGTACTGCAGAAGTCATAATCTAGGCATCTACCTGCTTCCTATTAGCTACAATCAAAACTGTTCTACTGTGAAAACCAGACATAACTGCTAACAAATACATGTACTGACTCAGGTGACAGGCACCCCAGATTTCGGGAGAGATAAAGCCTGGCCCTCAGCACACACGCACACACACAGGCATCTCTATTGCTATGAAATTATGAATGGATAATTAGAAGCAGAGGAGCTAAAGGCAGAGCTAATAACACAAACGTGCATTAGCAGTTTGAGCCTAAGGATGTAAACTTATTTAGGGCGAGAACAAGATTGGCATTATATTGGCATTACTTCATTTTAGTACTGGTGCTTAATCTGTATATCTAATTCTCCACATAAAGCTTGACTTTGTGCTAAATAAGAAATGCCTTTACACTCCACCAGCAGGCTCTGTCCATTCTACAAAAAGCGAACATCCATTTATTTCATCTAAAGGTCAAAAGTGAAATGCCTTTGGGAGATCCCATGCAACCTTAAAATAAAAGTCGCATTCCTAAACTCCGAACTATCTAGAATGCAACACAATGTCATTATTATTCCTTTGAAAATGTAAAACAATTACTCACTTATATTAAAAGCAAACCTCTTTAAAAGAAAATGTCCTAAAACCAATGAAATACCAACAGTGAGAATTTTAAATCTTGCTGTTCAAAAAGCACAACTTTCTTTCCTTGCAGTTTTATGCATTAGGGAAGTCATGACACCCATAAACGTTTAAAAGACGTGTGATGTAATTCTAATATTTGTTCACTTTGAATTAAAAGAAGACAGTTCTTATTCAAACATCAACAGTAGCCAAAGCAGCCACCCCATCATTCTTTAAACTTTTTAGTCCTTCTTACTAAACTGTATGTTTATGCCATGATACCTACCTGCAATTGTTCATAAATATTTACTGTCCCATTTAGCAAAATCAGAACACAGAACTCCAATGGAACATGAACTTTTGGCTGTCAGGTTTCTTCTGGTTTCCTTCTTCATTTCTTAGTCTTAGCATAGCCCTTAATGCAATGTTCAAGATCTAAACTAACGCTCACTGAAACCACGGGGAGCTTTCCCATCTTTATAAGCTTTGAAATTATTGCATGTACAAGCTATAAAACACCTGCTATAATATTACACACAACCCTCCTAATTATCCCCTTCTACTGTATTTCCGCTCAGCCTATGAGTAAATTGAAAACTACATGATTCTTTTTGTCCTAAGGGCTATATAAAATTACATCACGCTGCTTATCCAGCTTCACAGTGTCAAATTACTTTATTCAGGAAAGGCATATAGTGATCTTTTTGGACAACTAAGACCTCTTTTTTTTTTAATTAATTACTGCTTTAAACAGATAATTAGAAAAATCTCACAATGCACTCCATGTGTTTAGTACATCTATAATGCACACCAGCTTTACAATGAGTTTTGAGGTGCTCACTGCCATCAGTAGACAGCTGGGGCAACCTGCTACCAACAGTGCAGAGAAGGCACCATGTGTAGGAGGACATGCCTTGTCACAGCGCCAATGCCGATGGTCTGAAAGATACTCTCTAAGTAGAAACACGTTTAGGAGAACTTCAAGTTTTACACATTTAATAGTAATATGCAATTTTCTATTACCACAGATAATTCAAAACAGGTTGCAAAAAACACACATCTGTCTACATAAAGCCTAAAAATAACTGTGTTGCAGTTTTACTATTGCTTCAGCCGAATTCATAGATTTTATCACTCTCTAGTTGCTTCAACAAAGCTTTTATCTGGTTTTAAAAGCTTCGTATTTGTGAGATGGAAAGCAGGTTCGCAAGGAAGTCCTGCAGCATCTGACCTTTCCATTTTCTCATAGCAATTTTAAGCGTTGGAGGGGACAGCGATAAACACAACACACAACCCCGCCGAAACAAAAACCCACTGAACAATTTCCAGGGAAAAAGACAGACAATTGTTCCAACAACTCTTCCATGTTTTCAGACACATGAGTTCTATCTGGCACTAGTTCCACAGAAAGGCAGGAACACCAAAAGAGGAGCACAGACCTTGATGTCGCAATGGGGGTACATCAAACAGATTAAGCAGCTTGTAAACTGGGCACGCTTTTCACAGGCAGTCACTAATTATACATTATTCATTTTCTGGTGTTGGCATTGGATCTTTTCTCAGACCAAGATATCAGAGACCTGGTTTCAGCTGAAGTTACTGTGTTCGTAGAATCAGACTGGTTTAGGTCGGAAGGGACCTTAAAGATCATCAAGTTCCACCTCCTTGCCATGGGCAGGGACACCTCCCATTAGACCAGGTTACTCAAAGCCCCATCCAGCCTGGCCTTGAACACCTCCAGGGATGGGGCATCCATGGCTTCTCTGGGCAACCTGTTCCAGTGTCTCACCATCCTCATACCTAATATCTAATCTAAATCTACCTTCTTCCACCTTGAAATCATTACCTCTCTCCCTATCACTACATGTCCTTGTAGAAAGTTCCTCTCCAGCTTTGTTATGGGCCCCCTTCAGATAATAGAAGTCTCTCTGCAGCCTTCTCTTCTCCAGGCTGAACAACCCCAACTCTCTCAGCCTGTCTTAAGCTTGTGTTAAAAGCAAACTACAAAATGCTACTGAATGCTAATTATGAGGTATGTTTGGCAATACTTTCTCTATGCTCCCTCTCCCAAATGGTCAGCAAATAGGTATGAAATCTTTAGGAAAGGTTCAGGCACCACTCTGGCTCCCACAAACAGAATGGGGTGAATAGCTGAGTGCAGCAATACGCTGCCTCCTTCCATCTGGGGATAAGCTTCTAAAAATCAGTGCATGCATTTTTGAAGCATTCAGGTATTACTGTAGTAGAAGCCATAGGAAGCTCAGAAGAAGCTGAACACAGATATTTTACACTGAAAGGGTTATTTATTAAGCATTGGAACCAGCTGCCCAGAGAAGCGGTGGAATCACCATCCCTGGAGGTATTTTAAAAGATGGGTAGACATGGTGCTTAAGGACATGGTTTAGTGGTGGCTTTTGTCAGTGTTAGGTCGATGGTTGGATTTGGTGATGTGAAAGGTCCCGTCCAGTCTAGACAATTCTATGATTCTATGACTCTGCCTTCAAACCACAACTTGATTATGAAATCTTAAGTAAGAAACGAGTCCAAAAAGTGAAGAGTAAGGCAAAACAAACCCTGCATCCTCCCTCATTCAGTGAGCACAGTCTGTTCTGGGTATTGAATGAGAGGGGATCCTGTGAAATCCATCAAACAATTAAAGGCGAGTACGATGCGAGAGGGGCCTGTGTTTAGGTTGCACCGAGCGTGACTACAAAAAGAGAATATTCTTTAAGCATTTTCTCCGTGCGAAGAGACATTAGTATTATGTCAGCGTATGGACAGCGGTAAGAGGGAAGTGCATTTGGCTATACATCGAGCAAACACAGCCACCAACCACTCCAAGCAAGGCTGCAGTTTGGGGAAGCCAGCTAAGAGCTGGCTGTGACCACAAGGTCAGCTCCACTCATCCTCCAACCCTCCCCTCTAGGTCAGCCGGGCTCTGATGTGAAACCACACCTGGAAGCTGTGGTTAACACAGCTCCTTGCAGCACAGCCCAAATCCCCGCTGCTGTGCACAGCTGTGGTCTGGCCCCGCTCCCAATGCTGGGAACCAGCCGGGCTCAAACGGGCTCCAGCTTACGGCAAAACGGACGCCGACACCAACATACAGGAGGAAAAGCAGTAGAAATGTCTCTTTTTGGCAGGCCTGCGGGAGGCAGCCACCTCAGCATCAGCCAGCGAGTCGGTCCAGCCTGCTTCCCCATCCTGTCCAACCCTGCTAAAGTAATCTTAAAGCATTTACAACAGAGACCAGAACCTTGCCAGTGTGGTCAATCTATTCTCCTAATCCTACTCTGACGGCTGAATGAAGCTTTGCTCAGAAGGCTGCCTTTTCTTATTGCTCTTTTAGGAAAAGCAGCAAATCTATTTCCCCACCAGCCGGTTCTGCAATGCCTGCTGCCTTATATTACTGGGGCAAGGAGTTGGCAGCATCTGGGAGGTCTCTTACAACAACAAAACTCAACAAAAACTGTCTACAAGCAAAAAAACAGTACTTACAAAGGTAAGATTACATCCACTCCGCACTCTATAGCCATGTTTAAATTTCGGTGTTTCATCTGAGCATCTCAAATACATTGCACTTTCAAGAGGAAAAAAAGAGAGCGAAGCAAACTGATAGGATGCTTGCTTTACATTTCTATCTCCATCTCTGCATTTCAGCACCTGAATGCAGAAAAAATTACTTTCATAGTGATGCTAGAGTGATCTAGTCTGTGTAAGTATATTTAAGACAGGTACTTAGGTGCCCACCAGAAACTACAAGTAGTGAGGAGAATGAAGAACTGAAGCTGTCTGCTGTACTTCCTAAAATAGATTGACATAGCTTTTCTAAACAGAAAAACACATAGGGGTGCCTAAAATTTTTGGGATGAGGTGTAGTTTCACGCCTTTATTCTGGAACTCTGTATTTACCTCACTCGTACTTCAATGGGTGGAGCATACATCAAGTATCCCTGAGAAACAAAGTCCTACAGAATACAGATGTGCCTATTTTGGAAGCAGTTGGATCACTTTTCCCTACGAGGTCAGGGTTTTTGGACCAAAAGAATAGCTCCACTGTTTGCTATCCAGCTGAGAACAGCCTGGATTCCCTGTCTTGTTCAATGCTGTAAAATTAATTGTAAAGAATTAAATCACTCCTCTCCTATTTTCAGTTAGCAGTGGGGGAAGAGGAGAGCAGGTAACATACTCTCATATTATGACACTGAACCTTCTATAGCTATTTAAAACAATCCAAAGCTTATCATTTGTTGGCAAGCCTTTCTTTTATTTATTTCATTTCCCCTTCTTTCACTGGAAAGGAATTTCATGTTAAAGAAACTGGAAAAAAAAAATTAAGTTAAAATTCACATTTCCAAAAGACTTCTTTTAATCATTAAAATAAATTTAATATGGAGATCTTGGCTGTTTTTTCCTCAGAAAAAACTGTCAGGCTTCATAAATATGTGGGCTTAAAGCTATTCTGTGGGATTACTTTTATTTTCCTCCTCTACACTGGATATCAAAATTCAAATCCATTACCTTTACTGTTCCAAATAATTCTGTGAATACTTGCCTTTTCTTGTAGGGAAAAAAAAAAAGGTTTTTCTGTTTTGGGCTCCTCAGCAGAAACAACTTAGAAGATATGCTTTTAAATATACTGTAATTAAAGTTAGGAACAATTTTGTTCTCCAAGAGGGACACAAAGAAGAGGCCAAAATAAAATGTTCAGAAGGAAACCGCCAGCTAATCCACTGCACTATTCCCAACCCTCTGACAAAGTTCCCCTTGATCATCTCTCTTTTTTCCCATTTTGATATTTAGCCTCTTTATTTAAAGTTTTTGTCTCTGTGGTTACTGAAGAAACACCTAAAAATGAGAACTGCAAGGGCCAATACAGTAAAAAGCTAGACAACCCAGAGCTACATGTTAAGTGATGGGTGCGAGCGCGCTGCCAACTTTAAGGACATGGGCACTCCTTTTATTCCTGAAGCTGGTGCTACTTAAAAATTAATCTTCAAACTCAGCCAAATGAGTTTTTATTATACACTTTCAGGCTTTGTATAATCGTTATCACAGAATATCACACAACTAACTCATATCCTACTCTGAAGATCAGGAAGTTTTGTTATCCTTACTTCACCTTTGGGAAAGGGAGAAACAGGGAAGCTAAAAATACTTCCTAGGGCTGCCAAAGCAAAATAGGGAATGGATTGCTGCTCCTGTGCACACAGCCAGCCACGTTCACCTGCAGCTGGTCTGGAGACTGCCTGCAACATCTTCCTCAGTTCACCAGATCAGCAATGAAGGGACCTTATCTGAGGAGAGATAAGCAGCTGATTAGCTTTAGGGAGACAGAGAGCCAGGCTATTTGCTGGAACAGGCTGTCTGAGCAGCCAGCCAGAGCTGCTCAGGGAGAGCACTTCCTTGTATACACCAACTGAAAAAAAAGAAAGGCAAAGAACGGTACCCCGAAAACCTCCGTGAGCTTTTTGCTTCCTGCAGACAGCAACTGCAATGGCCGTATCCAGCATTTTCCAGTGCTACTCTAGTGCCCAGCTGGGAAAAACTCCTTATAAATATGCAGCATCCATCACTTCAGGCTGAACCTGTGTGCAATGCTTCTTGTAGCTGAGGGAGCAGGTGGATGTGCAATCGGAGGGGAACCACTGGAGATGCAACGACCACCTTGGATTCTTCAGAAAGAAAGTGACAGCCCTCAAGGGGTTTGTGGCACAGCAGCATGTGTCCAGAGGCAACATTATAGATTTATTTCTGAAACAGACACTCTCCCTTTGGACAGGAGGCAACGTCCATAGCTTCGTATCTAAAAAGGTTTGATGAACACGCCGCAAAGCAAAGCAAACTGGAAAAATAAAACCCTAGACTGCACAGTGTAAAAGTTCATAATTTAACCTGAAAGAAGAGATAATAAATACTTTATTTTTACCCCAGAGTCAGAATCTAGGCTACGCCAACTTTATTGGCAAGGGAGAAGAAATTCATTGGAACCTGTCACTCTTCCTTGATTATCCATCTAGATCCATGGTCCTGACTTAGAGGTGAGAAGTTCCCACAGATTTTTAAAGGCGTTTGGGAAGGGGTTGGGTCTAATCTCCCTTTTCCTGAAAAGAAAGAAAGTGAGTGGAAAAAAAAAAGTATCTGTAACAGATTCTTGCTTACCAAAATGAGGTTTTATCTACATTATGCATAATGCATCTCTTAGTCTTAAAAAGAGTGACCAGTGCTGGATTATGTTTGCGTGAAATGAATTATAAAAAACATTCCAATATTGCATATAATATTGAGGAGGTTCTATTAATAGATACTTCTGTGAGTAGGCACCAGTGGCATATGTCTAGAACAGAGAAAAAGAAAATGCTGAAAGATAAAGTGTCAGTATCATCAACTTGTAAACAAAAATGAAGATTTCAGAAACAAGTATGTGCACATTCTTCATTCTGTAATAAAAACAAAGGAGATGCTTCTGGTGAAAAAATCTTAGTCAAGAGACATTATATGCCAATATATAGAGACATGATAGTGTACTTAGAACAGGATTGAGAATAGTACAGACTAATAGTACTAATAGTACAGACAGGCGTTGTGTTTGGCTGATACTGCAGGTTCCAAAATGAAGTTGTTTATTCAAACTATTTATAATTTTAGAAAGAATTCTGATAAATAAAAGTACAGCAATAATATTTTTATCATTATCCTAGCAATTATTTTACTGCCTATTCTGTACATAATGTACATTTCTTTCAAATTTTTCTTCAAAATTTTCCTTTCCAGTATTTCCTGATAAGGGCTGGAAAAAGGCACATCCAAAAAAACAAGAGTCACTTTGTATTCCTAAATATTTTGGGCTGCTTTTTCCCCCAAACCACATGTATTTCTGAATTTCACAGGGGTTCTAGATGCTGCAAGCTGTACAAGGTGTCAGTAGTCCTTAAAAAAGAAAAAATACAGCAGCTGGGCACAGCCACAAAACTTTTACAGGTTTCAGTCAACTTCCCATTCTTAGTCCCTCTTCCCTGGAAACACTTCTGGACTAAAAGGCCACCAGAAGATCCCACCCAGTAGTTTGTCTTCTTTGCACTGTTAGAGTAACGACGAGGAGAAAAACAGCTACCAAGATATACATCCAGACTCTTTGAAGCTAGTTTGAAGAGTTCAATTAACAGTTGGAAATAGTAAAACAAAGCTTATAGAAAAAAGTTGCCTTGTACTCTACTGATAACACTCTGGAAGACATCTCTTCGTTAATGTCTTTTTTATTTAAAAAAAAATAAATCTCTCTTTGATGACTCAGCCTAGAGCCTCAAGAGATATTTTTCCCTTGCTAATTTACCTTAATCACTTCACCTAGTTTCTCACCTGTCAACACATCCAGTAGCTTTTAATGACTTCCTGACATTACATAACAGCAAATATTTTCATGTTATATTTTAATTGACTAAGTTTTTAGGAAGCTACCAGCCCATCATCACTAAGTCCCAACTTTGAAACAAACATATGAACAAAACAAAATGGTTACAGACATGGCATTTGACTTTCAGTCTAGGGAACAGGGTAACACTGGTCGAAAGGGAGGAAAACAGGCACAGGACATCTGAACAGCTTCTTTTATTCTCTCTGTAAATTTTTTAACATCAAATAACCCTCAGACAACAAAGCTGATGAAACTCATTTTTACTCTGCTGACCGAGACCACTAGCCTACTTCTGTACACATAATAATTCTTCAGCAACAGAAGTCATTTCTCATGTCATAAACAAATTGCTGAAACACCCTAAGAGTAAGAAAAGACACATAGATCTTACTGACATTTTCTGGTGGTTTTATAACTTGTTCCCTCCCGTTTCTTATCGCCTGTAGGTTTTGAAATCTCTGTAAATTTTTTAACATCAAATAACCCTCAGACAACAAAGCTGATGAAACTCATTTTTACTCTGCTGACCGAGACCACTAGCCTACTTCTGTACACATAATAATTCTTCAGCAACAGAAGTCATTTCTCATGTCATAAACAAATTGCTGAAACACCCTAAGAGTAAGAAAAGACACATAGATCTTACTGACATTTTCTGGTGGTTTTATAACTTGTTCCCTCCCGTTTCTTATCGCCTGTAGGTTTTGAAAGGGATGCAACTGGCATTGCTCTTGCTCCCCATTGCAGTGAGATGGAGAGTTCAGCTTCGACTTGAGAGGTGGTAGAGCCTCTGTCTCTGGAGACGTTCAAAACCCACCTGAACAAGTTCCTGTGCAACCTGGTCTAGAATGACCTGCTTTGGCAGGGGGTTGGACTAGATGATCTCCAGAGGTCCCTTCCATATCCATATCCCCATATCATTCTGTGACTCCAGGCAGGGATGGAGCAGCACTACCTTGGGCTCTGCTGGAGATCAAACCTCTGCAGTGCCAGTGGGACAGGCCAACGATCATCCCAGAATCATAGGATGGCTTAGGTTGGAGGAGACCTTAAAGATCATCAAGTTATCTTGCTCAGGAGACCTTAAAGATCATCAAGTTCTCTTGCTCTGGGAAGAGACACCGCCCACTAGACCAGGTTACTCAAAGCCCCATCCAGCCCAGTCTTGAACATTTCCAGGGATGGGGCGTCCACAGCTTCTCCGGGCAACCCGTTCCAGTGTCTCACCACCCTCACAGTAAAGAGTTTCTTCCCAGTGTCTAAATCTCCCCTCTTTCAGTATAAAACCATTACCCCTTGTCCTATCACTATCCTCAGGCTCACAGGAAGCAGATGTGACCATCAAGTGTCTGACGCAGGATGTGCAGCCCACCAGCTCCATGATCCACGCTCCTCTGCCTCTCCTGTAGGATGAAGGACAGCAGGTGCTGGTCCCACAGGAGCACAGCCCTTCTGCTGGCCGGCCCAAGCTTCAGCTGTGCTTCTGCTTCAAAACACAGGTGCTAGCAGCCAGCAAAAAGGCAAATGGCAGTGACACAACTGCAAGGCATTATGTGTAGGAGGCAACAGCCAGGGAAGAAAAACTATCACACCTTTTTCATATACCACTGTAAAGCAGGTGTAAGGAGAAGGCTGAAACACCACCTACGCACAGCACACATAGGAAGGCATGGGGGGACATCTAAGTGTGGCTGTTGGTCTGACCCAGCCAACATGCTTAGAAATTATTTCTCTGCCCAGCTGGTATCTCAGTATTTCACCACAACGTGCAAAGTGCCCTGACTCTTTTACAATCCCATCCTTTTTCCACCCCCCAAACAGAAGCAGGCAAATAACCAGCCTAAAGAAGCAGACACTCGCATTAAGATGAGGCTTCTCCATGACAGACTCCGTTATACACTTAGTGGGTCATTAAATAATTCCTGCTGCCAGTCAGATCTTGAAGCATCAGCACCAAAATTCAGCCAAATGACTAATTCCTGTGAATTATCTCATGGGATACTGGGTTATCAGATTAATAATTGGTACTGAGGGAAGCATAAGGATAGCTGCCCATCACCCGTGAAAACTATGAGATTGGTTAATTATGAAGGTACATCATAATTCTGCCTTTAGCATGGTGTGATCCAGATTTTAAAAATGCTTTCTTGGCAGCCTCCATCTAATGCTCTAAATCTAAGCCCAGGAATCCTGCACTTTACACTTTCTAACACAGTAAACAATAGTGACGAGAAACAGATCACTTTACATGTAATAAGTTCTTTTTTTAATCAGTGGTGTTGTACCCAAGCTTTACGCTTTACCCAACATTGCAGAAATTCACTAATTGTCTTCAGGTACAGAAAAATTCACATAAGAGGCTCACGTTTTAAGTACATCACAACATTCAATTCTTTTCAGCAATACTTCATGCAATATATAGGTGCAACTTCACAGAGAACTCATTCTCCATCTTCATGACTGATTTGATATGATTTATATATCTTTGGATTTAGAACTGTGAAATAATTTTCTAGACAGCTGAACCACATTTGTCAGAAACGTAGGGGCGTTATCAAAGAGAGTACAAGACATGACATAATCACACGTGCCCCTTCCCGTATCAATCAATTTCATACATTTCTCTTGGACAACATAGATACACACTGCGCCAAGTGCAAACCCGTCCCGTGTAATTGCCCATTACCGTTCCAGCGACGGCACGTATCTGAGCGAGCAGAACTTGTCATGTTTTGTTCATTAAATGTTCAGACTTTAATCTATGATAATGAATGGGGATTTACAAAAACAAAGAATTGGTTATGGGTCCTGTGGTAGAGGGTGACAGTCCAGCTATAATAAACCTGAATTCAAGAGAAGACAGATATCCACTACATGGACTGTTTTGGCACTGCATTGAGTTCTGCACACCATTCTTTTATAAGCTAGAGATGATTCTATTAAATTTTAACCAACAGGAGACTATTTATTAAAATAAATGGTATTGATAAATTGACATTAAACAAACATAAAATATCTTCTGCTGCAAAGCAATCCAGACTCACATGTCTGTGAATACACAGAGGTGTCTCATATTGTCTGAGGAACTAAAATCATGCACAGAAATGGTAATTTGCAAAATCTGGATCAAGACCATGATATGCTCGCTTTCATCTCAGGCTGCACAGGGATCATGTAGATGCCAGCTCAGGCCTTAACGTAGGTTCAGTTAGTCTTGATAATATCCTACATGTGTTTTGTGCAGCTGCACTTTCTGTGGGCCTGGCAGCATCCAGGAACAGTGTATCTACAGGATCACCAGACCTCCTGCTCTCACGTTGCCAAGTCCATTCCAGCACCAGCAGCTCCTGTGGTATTGATAAGTAAGCGCATCTGAACACGAAGAAGGTGTTTAGAACAAACACTTTTCAAGAGGTATGTGTGTTACCTTTGCAAAGACTGTGGTGACACAAATGGGTATAAGGCAATCGCTCACTAGGTTCATTCCTTTGAGGATTTTATTTGAAGACACTAGGAAGAAAACACAATTCTTATAATGACAGGACACAGAAGCATCCTTACAAAACCATCTTCCTCATTTTTGCCCCACGCAGTTTTCTGACTTTGCCCTGTCACCATCATTTTTGGTCTCCTTGACGGTCTAGGAAAAATCCTTCCACAGCCTTAGCACCTTCAACTATTCTAAAAATGAATTATTCTAAAAATGAATTAAGTAGAAGGTGGAATCATTAACAACTTTGAGGAATTGACTCTGCATCTGACAGGACAGAGGGCACTGAGCTAGCATCACTGTGAGGCTGGCAGCTGCCTGCCTTTTGGTTACCATTCAAAGCTTTTCTATGCTTATGACACATCTAGTCCCTTCAAGATCACAAGCTCTGTCCCAGCCAAGCAGACCATTCCAGGAAAATGCATCAAAAATCAGCATCCACTGTTTGTCTGACCACTGTGAATCAGAGTCCCCAGCAAGATGGATTTGTTTTTCTGCATGATTTGAACTATTATTTTGGCATTCTCAGGGGCATGAGCCATGGCATTAACCCAAAGACTAGGCACTGGTACAACATTTGCTATATCACTGAGGTCCATAACGGGAAGTAAGTTTTAAAATAGTAATAGAAAGTCACAGACAGTAGGATTACATTGCATAAGAATTAACATCACCAGAACCCACGTCTGAGTCTTCTCCCAGCTGGGATTTACTAATAATGATCAGAAGAACAACACCACCCAGGCTGGGACTGCCAGCTGGGGGGTCCTTGCAACTGGTGGCAGGGGCCAAGAGCCAGAGTCAGCTCCGACAGTTGTTCTACAGCTAAGCAAAACTGTAAATGCAGGTCTCTAGCAATTAATCCTTTCCCTCTTTCCTGACTTTTTCTTTTTGTAATAACAGTTTTTGACAATCTCTTCTAATCCCTGGTTTCCAGGATGCTTCTTGCCCTGGTTTCTACGCCGGCCCCTTGGGATCAGTCACGCAGCCTTGACTCCACAGAATCACTGTACCATTTAAAAAAAAAAAGAAAAAGGATAAAAACACAGACTTCCTAAGATAATTGTAAGCTTTTTATGTTCTTTTCACTTTCATTATACCTCTTGCTATTTCTCATTTTTCCCTAAATATTTCCACATTGATTCCAAAAATGCAGCTGTTCTTAACAAAGATACAGCCCTAGTCAATATTCAGCTAAATAAATAGTAATATGATAGCTTCAGTAAAAAAACCTCGTACTATTAACAAAGATACAGCCCTAGTCAATATTCAGCTAAATAAATAGTAATATGATAGCTTCAGTAAAAAAACCTCGTAGTTTTCTAAAGGAAAGCTGTACTATTACAAGCATTTACACTGTTTTAATCTTCCTTGCCTGTTCTTACAAACTGTCAAAAACACACGTGCATTTACAGCTAAAAAATCTTCTGAGTTTTGGCCTTGAATAATGCTTGCACATGCATCTTGGCGTTATGGCAGCCAGAATTTATCTTTTTTTATTCTGCTAGCAGATAACTGACTTACCATTGCCATAAAAGGGACAGAGCTTCAAGCACAATACGAAAATTCCTGGAATGTTTGAGTCTACCCTCACTTAGCTGATTTTTCCCTTAATATGTGCACTAAGAATACAAACCATTAATGTACTAATTTTTCTTCAAACTTTTGTTCTAATTCTTTACAGCCCCTTAAGTCCATACCAGTGTAATTTTTCAGCCTTATTTGGGTTTCATTACAACCTTAGGACTTGTTTCAATGCTTTAGGTTATCACATAATTCAACAGAAGTCTTCAGTAGACTAGAAAACACGTTTTCTTCCACTACATAAACAACTGGACTAATAAGACCAAAAGAGTTACAATATCCAGTCAGCACATAGCTATCCAGTGAAAATGGGCTAATTTGTTTTATCCCTTAGCTACAACTGAAACATTTGTCATGACAAAAAAAAAAAAAAGAAAAAGACTTTCTGCTATCTGTATACTAAAGTAAGGACCCCATAAATTATCTATTAAAATGGAACCAGCTAATAAAACAATATGTTTTCCCCTATATTAGGGATTATTTACATGAAAGATTACAGACTTCACTGTGAATTTCCAACATTAATATCTGTGGAAATAATCCTCACATAAGAATGGCATCAACTATATTGATGCATTAGAATACTTTCATCCACTAAACAATTTAGAAATGCACTACCAGGCTCATGTCCCAGTGTAAAGACATCGTCTTCATGTACAGAAAACACATGAGAAGGCATCTTGGCTGGAAGGAAGGTTGAGCACCTTGGTGAAACCACAAACCTCCCATGTAGCCACAGAGATTATAAATCTCACAGCAGCCAAGACAAATATGGGCAGAGAAAAGGCCACTGGTTCTTAAAGGTGGTAGAACAGATACAATGTTAGCTGCCTGCAGTCATTTTCTTCCAGCAAGTGCTAGGGAACACCATCAGCCTTCTGGCACCTTTGAAAAAAAGTTCAGTATCCAGAACTGATTTGTGGCTCTCATCATATTTCAATTCAGAGATGAAGCATGGAGTCTGCAAACTTGAGCTCTCCAGCACATTTCTTCTGCTCCCACTTTAACAGCTGGACAGGGCTCATCAGCCCTTGGGTTGACAAACTTTACCTAAACACTTATTTCTGCTTCCCAGTTGCAGCATTTCAAATGTTCTTTAAGGTACACAGATCAACAGTTTGTCCTGTGCTTAATCTATAAAAGGCTACATCTCTTCTGAAGGCAAAAGACCTAACTCACTATGTTTTTAATTGAAATATTCTAGTTCTTCCTAGTAATCCTTGTGTATTAAACAAATTCTTGTATTTATTTTATCACTTGGATAACTTCGTTTGCCTCTCAGCTATCTGGAAAACCTTCATCTCTAAATGCTGTCTCGGTCATTGCTATTAGAGGATGAAAGCCATGAAAAGATGAAAGAAAATGAATTATTACTTTGCAATTTGTTTACTCCACACACTTCACAGCACTTTGTGCTTTGTCCTTTACATTGTTCTGCTGAAGATGCACACCCTTCCTCAGACCCTGCAAGAGGCTCTTTGCCAGCAGCAGTAAAGGTGAAGGCAGCAGGAGCACGACCGGAGAGAAAAGGCAGAGGAAAGGAGGGGAACAGAGGATGTTTAGTAGTTCTTCTCTTGGATCCACCCAAAAAAAAAAAAAACAAAAACCACCCTTCCAGCCTACACAAAATTCCATAAAAGTAGCTGAATAACTTTGCTAAAACCACAGTTAGGCTTTCTGTTAATTAGGCTGGCACAATGTTGGCAAATCTCACACCATTTATTTCAGAACATGTGCGAGGACAGCATCCTTTTGATATGTTACATGAAGGCAACCTAAGAAAAAAAAAATATATATAAATAAATAAAAAAGAAACTCTGTCTTTTTTCAGCTCTTCTCTGGCTTCTTTCATTTCATCTTTGGCTATGTCTTTTTTATTATGTTACTGTAAGGCAATCCAGGCCAAAAAAAAAGAATAAAGAAAAAAAAAAAATGAGGTTTTTTTTTGTGGTCTGTGAGGCCAGGCTGACTCATCTCCTCCCCAGCACATTCCCAGGCTGCCGGCTCCCACGGCACCTGCCGTCTGCTCCCGCACCTTGCACCAGCAACACCCCAACACGGGTACAAAAGCAGAACCAATCTCATTTGAACCCACAAGTTTTCAGATGTGTGGTGACCTGGAAAAGCAGAGGTGAAAAGGGGTATTTCCTACCACCACCCCACCTTCACCTAAGCTGAGTTAATACAACCTCAAGGCTTACAGTGGTTTTGGCCCGTGTTGGAAACGCGGTGGAAGGAGGCACAATGTGAGAGGTTTTCTAAAAAATGCGTGTTTGAGATACTGGATCAATCACAGTGGTAAGAAGTGAATCCAGAGCTGAACAGAGTATAGCAGAAGTACAAGGGACTAGAAGTTAAAGTGCTTTTAAATATACACTACTGCACTTTTTCTTTTGATTTAGAAAATTGACCAAATTCCTCCTTCTGTAAGAGGATATATCAGGGATAAGGGAAGATTAAACAGTCATTCTTTTGGTCTTTGAAACATTTACTCAAACCTGCTTGCTTATATACATATAATTTTCTCAATGCTAAATAGAAACCTAAAGCTAAAACGGACACAAATGTTTTTCTTATTAAATTTTTGGTCATCCTTTATCTGTTTATTCATGCCAGAGAAAAACAACAGTGGTTCTTTGCACTTTCTACTTATACTTTTTATGAAAAATACATTTGCCTTTTCTTTACTCCAAGTTGCTTCAGATTAGAATGGCATAACGATAGTTACTGACATATTGTCAATGTTTTAACTCGTTCTGTATTTTACATCTACATTGTCCAAGATACTGCTATATAAAGACTCTTGGAGGGCTAATGCCACATACTTTTCTGATGTATTAAATCACCAAGAATAATTCTGGCCAATCACAACCCAGAGAACTAAAAAAAAAATCTTCCCACAAACAACATTATATTGCAGCAGTACTTCACACCTTCAGCTACCCACTAAAGGCATGGGCTGCTATTCCCGTCAGGCCATAGCCCATGCCCAAACTCTTCCCTTTGACCAAATTTTGCAAGGTGTTAAGGGCCTTCGTGATGGGAAAGTCAACAGAAATTCTGGGAAGGGAGCACTATGTAACTTTAAAGCACTGATGAAGTAAGTCAATTTATTCTCATGTTGAGGTTGTTTAATCTTCCTTTGTTTAGTCTAGTTCTATAAAAAGAACAATATTCATAAGCCTATCCCTAGAGATGGTTTCTGACATTTTTAAACAATTGTCCTAGCTGCCAGCAGCAGCTATCCCCTGTTTCTCTACCTGCTCAAGGTAACTGACAGCATATACACCCAGCCTAACCTCAGGCACTATATAACCTCCTTATATCCCGGGATTATATACGCCAAGCTGAGGAGCTGCAATGAAACACGGCAGGCATTTGACACACACAAAGGCTCAGAAGTGAGAACTCTTGCTACTCAGGATGACAGTCCAGGAACGCACTTGCGTGTGCTGACGCTCAACAGCTGGCCCCAGGAACGAAGTTCACGGAGATGAGTCAGGACCGACCGCTCAGGGACCGCATTCTCCAACACGGCCGGCAGCAAAGAGGTATGTGCTCCCAGAACAGCCCACCCTTCTCTCCTGGCTCTGGCACCTTGTGCTGGGATGCTGCAGAAGAGGTGGCCAGAGGCAGAGGGGAAGGGGGCAGGAAGGACAGCAGGGGGAAGGATGTTCTCCTGGGAACAAGGGGTCACCAGGTCTGTCCCCTTGCTCCCAGAAGCGCCCGTGCATTTTGCTCTGTATATATATTTACCAAATTACTCCCCACTTCTGAGGGTTGACAGGGAAACTCACAACTGTCATTTCCTCAGCAAGTGCTCCTTGCCACAGGCTAGAAGGCCACCTTTCCTACCCATGTTGTCATGGCCCTCTGTGGTGAACCTTCAGCCACCCCAGGTCTCATACCCCTTCCTGCCAAGCCACCTCGCTCCAACAGGAGGAAAAGGGAGTGCTGTACTTCTCTTCTTCAGACCCTCCCACACCCCATCATAGCCTGGCAGGGAGAGCAAAACCCTTCTCCCATTTCTCTGTGAAGCCTTCCAGCCCAACTTACCGGTAGTCATTTGGGTCTCTCCTTCTGGCCACATTTTCTGAATTTAAGTCACCACATCTCCATCCTGAACTAAAACCTGTCAGGGCTTGTTAGACATGCTCTTGGTACTGACAAGTCCCTGAGGACTTTCAGGGACAAGAATGTCAAATGGGCATAGGGGACATTCCAGGTGGAAGACAGTGCTAGCCAGAGACACGAATGGCTGTAGAAGGCAGGTGCCCAGCCCAGCCTTACTTCACTAATAAAAGCACACCCAAGTGAAGTGCTGCCAGTGATTGAGACTCAGTCATACGACTTCTCTTCAGCCACATGCCAAAAGCCCAAGTCATTTCTCTTATCTGCTCTTGATTTATCTGCTCTGTACTTCTTCATCTCAATAAACAAAGTTTTTAACAGAAAAAGAACAGAAAAATCGATCAGACTAGCTGGAAGCAATTTTATTTTTTTTTGCTTTTGGCCTAGAATTGCCTGTGTCAGTTTGCACCCCCAAATGCACTTTAAAAATGGGGGGGGGGGGGGG
>NW_015090859.1:3029863-3033558 GCF_001431845.1 Calidris pugnax | reverse complement strand
AAATGGGGGGGGGGGGGAGGCACAAGGAAGGCATGAGGGTGACACAGCAGAGCTGCCTCTGCCCAGCCATGGATGGAAACACCACTCCCAGATGGGGCTTACCCGGGAACAGGAACCTCTTGACCTCCCACCAGTGTGTCCGCAGCTGCCACCACACGCTCAGCTCAAACAGCACTGGTGGAATCAGAATCGTCCTTGTGGAAAAAATTATGCATGCTTTTAGCACTGTTTTGGCCTGCCTTCTCCTAGTAGCTGGACAGAGTTTGCTGTCGCATCTGGCCCAGCTCCTGTTTCGCCAATGCTAAAAAGTGGAAAGGGAGATGGGTTGGGACCTAGGAGACACTACTAAACCCATCACCGAGCAGCGGCAGATGGGACATCTCCTCCATTCCCCCAGTGTTACGTGGCAGCCAGCCCACCTGTGTGGAAGGTGACTTTACCCCAGGGCTCAAGCTCAGCCAGAAGATCTTTGCTCCGATGCAGAAAGCAAAGGGACAGGCCCTGCAGCGGCATCGACAAGGTACCGACACATGAAACCAGGATCTCCATGGCATTGTCATCTCTCATCCGAGTAGTACTAATGTTAGGAAACTGGCTTTCTTCAAAGGAAACAGCAGCCTGAAAAGTGTCAGAAATGAGAGCCCCTGCAGAGATCCATCAAAACAAGCTTCTCCTGTAACCATCTCGTGGGAGCAGTCTCTCAGCCTGACCTGGAAACATCTTAATCTACTGCCCTGTCTTCCACTGTGCTCTCCCTATAATTTGAAAACAAATCTCCTGAGAAGAACACAGAACAGTACAAAAGCCAAGATCAGCTATAATTAATAATGGTCAATGTAAAAAAACACACTGAGCTTCCAGTGCTGCATCTGGATGCATTTCATAGTGCCACATTTGGATGCATTTTATAGTGCCACATTACAACCTGTGGGAGCTGCAATGGAGCAGCTCCCTTTTCGGTACTGAGGCACATCATCCTGACAGTAGCTGGCTCAAGGCTGGCTTTGCTACGTCAAGTGCCTCTGCGAGAGCAGTCCTTCCACATCTCCTTGTATGTATTTAATCATGGATATGTCAGCCATAGCAAAAATTTTTCACCCTGCCAGCCCTGTTACATGGCAGAATCACCACCACCAGCATAGCATGAGCTGCTTCTGCTACACTTGCATTCTCAAGCCTCAGTTACCTGCACAACCATGATGCAGCACGTCTGAAGAAATATTTTTCCTGTGAGGGTAACCAAGCACTGGCACAGGTTGGCCAGAGAGGTGGTGAAGTCTCCATCCTTGGAGATATTTTCAAAACCTGGCTGGACACAGCCCTGAGCGGCCTGCTGCAACCAGCCCTGCTCTGAGCAAGGGTCTGGACTAGATGATCTCCAAGGTTCTCTCCAGCCTTAGAGACTCTGTGATGCATGCCACAGGATGAATAAGAATATAACAAGACTTTGCCTGCACAAAATATTTTTATTTCTTGTTTAATCTAGCTAATATAAGCTGTTTTGGGGAAGGAAGGAAAGAACCAGCATCATTTTTTTTCAGGAGACGAGCGGTTGCTCCATTCAGCCTCCCGCGAACAGCACTGCATACAACCTTGCCTACCACACAGCCCTCTGCTAAAACAACTACTCTTTAAATGTAAACAGTGGGAACGCGTTCATCTGAGGACAATGTGAGCACTGGGCCAGCTCGGCCAGCTCTCCAGAAGCACAAGTATGAGGCCCTGCCCAGGTGTACAGTGGGTCACACCACCCAGCCACAGTCCCTCCGAGGCATCAGCCCAGCTCGAGGACCTCCAAAGAGATGCCCCTCGGCCACCGCCCACGCCTGGTGTGCTGCCAGCCACCAGCAGCCTCCACTGCCTTTTGGGCAGTCGCTAGTGACAGGCACCAGGGTGGATCTGGGGACAATGCCAACGGAACCAAACGGATTGGAAAGGCCACCCATGTACGGCTGAAAGTTTATCTAAGGCAACAAAACTGCAACTTCCTCAGCACACTTGTGTTTCCCGGTGGCGCTGCTGAGGAAGTGTCTATCTGCAGTCAGCACAGCATAGAGAGAACAGTTAATTATGGGAATAACTCCATAGTACAATTAACAGCTCCAGATTACACTTTAAGGAATCTTAGAAAACAGTTTATCCGGCATATAAAGGGCACTTCTAACTTCCCAGAGTTGCTATAGAAAACCTGAAATTGTATAGTTGATATTAAAGTCTGTATCTTCTTTTAATAAGCACATCTTCCCTATGTAGCTTTCTGTCTTTGATTGACAGTCGTGGTTTACCCAATGACTTCACTCTACAGTGCAAGACAGGAACATATCTCACAGGCAGATATTTATACCTGTAGGAATACCAAATCCAGAACTTAAATGTGAATTATTTACTTCAAAAGATTTTAATTAACTACAATTAGTTATATCCTGAAAGGAATACAGTTTAATCAGCTTAGTGCCAAATGATGGGTGAATTGCCCACGAGGTGCATCACCAGGTGATTTACTGCAGTCACAGTAAGCCTGATACTATCAGCCTGGGAGCAACAGGTAAGACATCAGAAGTTCAGTGCATTCTTCCTTCAGCTGATTCATGGTATACATACCGTCCCCATCCTCACACAGAGAAATCATAACTCATTATAGAACCTAATTTCACCTGAAAATGCAGAAAAAGAGTTTAAAACGACCCTTTCCGGTGCTTCCTTTAATGATTACTAGTACAAGATCCCACATCTATAGCAGAAAGCATGACAAAAATCCATCTACCCACGGCTACTGAAGAGCTTTCTGTAGCCCTGAATTTCACTACTACAGCATCAGCCTAATAAAATGCAAGAAACCAAGGAGACACAAAAAGATAATGTATGGAAAATTATTGTGTCAACTACCCCTTTACTTGTAGGTACAGAAGGAATGGCACAAACACGTCAGGAGAGCCAGGGGGGAGAGTCCCTTAGCTTAAGGACAGCGGCTAGCTAATATCTCAGTGATAAAATTAGCTCCCTGAGCAAAACTTTCAGACTACTTGCATACTTTCGATTTTAAATGTCTGTGGCTGAATCTGCTCCCATCGGGAGAAGTGCCAAAACTCAACTTTAACCATTAACACCAGGATCCTTCCTCCCTAGGTCTCCAGCCTCCAGCCCATCGCGGGGGTCAAAGGCAGCCACTTTGAGTCCAACCAACCAAACATTTATTTATTGTGTCTTTCTTTCCTTTTTTTTTTTTTTTTTTTCCCCTACAAAAGCTCCCTTCTTTTTTTTTTTTTTTTTTTTTCTTTTTTTTTTTTTTTTTCTCTCCTTACCGTGGAGACATAACTTGCTACTTTTTAAGTCGCGAGTGGGTGCGTGCTGTCTGTTCCATCCCCAGCCAGCGGCGCTCCGAGCCGAGCGGCGGGAGAGCGGGGAGGGCTGCGGGGCCCGGACCCCCCGGCGAGGAGACCAGGACCCCACGCAGCCCCACTCCGCGCCCGCGGACGGGGCGGGCGAGCGGGCGCAGCCCCGCAAGCAAGGGCATCCCCGCCGAGCCGCCGAGCCCACCTGGCCGCTCCGCCTTCCCCAGAGCGGAGGCCCCGCGCAACTCGGGTTGGGGCAGAGAGCGGGGACGGGGGCTCCCCGCACCGTCCCGTCCCGTCTCATCTCCGCGCCTCCCCGGGCGCGGGTCCCGCGTGGGTACCCCGCCGCGCCCCCCCCCACCC
>NW_015090859.1:2970027-3029492 GCF_001431845.1 Calidris pugnax | reverse complement strand
AAGGGATCGGGGCGGGGGTAGGAAGGGGCCGGGGGCGCTGGCTCTGCCCGGCCCGTCGGTGTCGGCGGCCCCGCGGGTGTCGGGACGCCGCGCACTGCGTGGGGAGGAGGGGAGGGGGAGCGGCGCCACCGAGCTCCCCCCGCCGCGGGCCCGGCCGGTGGGGCCGCTCCCTGCCCCGGCAGCGGTGTCGCCGAGCCCCGGAGACCTCCGCCGAGGGGACCGGCGTTACATGCGGGTACTTCTCTGCCTTGCAGGGGCGGCCGTCCGGCGGGAGGGAGCCCTGAGCCCAGCCCCCGGGCAGGGAAGGAGCGACCATGGACATCTCGCCGCTTCCCGGGGCGCCTGCTTTCCTTCGTCAGTAAGTAATTCCGCTCGGCAGCCTGCTGCTGGAAATAACTCTTTTTTAAAAAAGTTGTGTCGTTACCTTTAAAGTTTTTTTACCACGTGCTTGTTTTTGTGCGAGCTTAAAACAATGTCGTGTTTATTCACCTTTCCCTGCAGGGATCTGGGGCTTCTGCTGGTCCTGATGGAAGTCGTGCTGTCAGCCGTCAAAGTAGATGCTGTAAGTAAAATACCTTATGGCTTTTGCTGAGGAGAGAGGAGGAAAAAGCAGTTTCCTTGGTACCAGAAAATGAGGAACTGCGTTTTCCTTTGCCAGATGGCTTATCTATCATTCCATTAAAAGAAACAACCGACAAATCATCTCTGCAAGCCTTACAGATTACTCCCTTCAACAAAATGATGTTTAGCAGAGTGGCGTAAGGTTTCAGCGTCAGGTTGTTTGAAGTATCCCCCTGTTGCTTGTGCTGAGATTGGGTAATTTGTTAAAGCAATAGTAAAGCAAGCCCCAGAACGTCTTCATTTTAACAAGAAAAGCACCGAGACAGATGGGTGGGACAAAAAGGCAGTGCTATATATGCTGGAGAGTACTTTGGAGAAGTTAACCTGCGGACGGAGTATCTTCATTTAAGCACAGAATTCATCTGAGGACTGAGAGATTGAAGCTCTGACTTAACTTTACACATCAGAGGCATGTTTATACATAAATTGTTGTTGTTTAAACTTCATTGTTAAGTCCACAAATAAAAACTGGTAAGTTAGATGCGACTATCTGCTTGAGGTGCTGGTGAAAGCTGTTAAACTCTTGGGTCGTTGTCACAAGGATGTGGAAGAAGTGAGAGAACAATGTATATGGGAGCGCAACATTTGCCTGTGACAAAGCTCGGTGAATTTAATGGAAATATTTTTGTTAATGTGAGGAAACTTTGTATCAGGCCTGGGTACTGCAGGCTGAAAAATTGCTGAGGCTTGGCTTGTGCCTGGATTTGTGAGCCACCAAGTGTGGGTAAGGCTCTGTCTTCATGTGCAAGCGGGATCTTGATGACGTTTCCTCAAAAGCTATCCTACTTCTCCTTTAATCCTGCTGTCTGCAACTTTCACTCTGTTTTTTATGACTTTGCACATCCTTGTGGATGTCTGAGGCGGTTACATCTTTGTGGTGAGATGGCACAATATGTTAAGGAATGGGAGATACTAGGGCTTTTGCAGCAGGTGTTGTGATACGTGATAATTTTGCGCTCGAGCTGCAGTTGACAGGTAGAACTTGCTTGTTGGTCTCTCCATGGTTGGTCATGACTAAGTGAGAGGTGGCAGGCTGGGAGCCCACAGCCCCATGGGAAGGGACACAAGCGAAGACCTCGAGTGTCACGTGCTACTTCTCTTTGCCATGTTTTGGCAGAAACATCAGTCTGCTGAGTAGCACTAAAGGGATGATGCTATTACCACACGCTATTGAAACCAGAGCAGGCTGATGATAACGCAAGCGTTTCAGGCCCAGTAATGAAATCTATGGGATCAGTTGACATAAGGGGGCATTTGTGGCAGGACTCTTCTTTTTATGAAGTTGTGCTATAGCGTGCGTAGCGTGACACCTGAGCTTTAGCTGTAGCACGGGCTAATTCATTCTCCTTCGTGTTCTTGCTTGTAGACTGCAGGCTGTGGTGTTAATATAGTGGTTTACTGAAGGGGTGTTGGAGCTCCTTCCATTAGTGGATGCAGTATGGTCATGGCTGCTTGAATCTCCACATGCTGGTTTTCCCAGAGTATCTTGGAAGAATAAACTGGCCTCCTTGGAGGTCTAATTTCCCTGATTTAACAGTTCCTAAAGCGCTAGCTGTTTCCTACCTTAGTGAACGTCAATGAGGAAGTTTGGTCATGTTTCCGTGAAAAATTAGAGCTGCATTGCCACCAAAATATTTATCCCATTTTTCCACCCGTATGCCACTCCCTTCCCTTGGCCAGCACGGCTCTTTCTGTAGTCACATGGTGAACTGAATTGGAAAATTACTTGTTTAAACTAATCAGTCCCCCAAAAGAGAAGAGGGGCAAGAGCTAACTTTAGCCTGGATCAGATCACCACTGGTATTCATAGAAACTTGGGCTGGCACCGGACTGGGAGGAGGAGGAGGAGGCAGCTGGGGGTGGGAGGAAGGGTGGGCTCGCTCCTTGTGGTGACAGCTCTGGTGGAGTGTGTTGGCAAAGTGACAAAGTCAGCGCAGGTGGGAAGCAGCCGCACCTGAGTAATTGCAGGTGGGTTGCTGGCAGTCATGTTCTTAATATTGTAATCCTGTTTGTCCCATTGAATCTTCTGTTATTTGTTACACAGATTAATGTGATGATGTTACAAAGTGTTTTATTAGCTTGGGGTAAAAAAAAAAAAAAAAAAAAAAAAAAAAAAACCAACCCAGAAAAAGAACTGCTATGAATTATTAAAGTCTGTGGGACCAGATCTCAAAAGTCATGGTTCTGCCTGTAGTGAGACAAGCAGAGCTGCTGAGTTTGACAGCCATGTACATGTGAATGAGTTACAGCTGCTGGAGATAAGTGTTGTTGAATGAGTGAAATTGCACTTCGGAAGAAACTGAAATGAGATTAAGGGGAAAGCCAGGAAGGAGGGAGAGGGAAAGAGGGGAACTCGGAGCATTTGACTGGATGTGTTGCCTGGCAGGCTGCTGCTAGCTGTTAGGGAGACGGATGTTTCTCAGCTGAGAAAGAAATGAGAGGAAGAAAAGGGAGGATGTTTAGGATATCTGAAGACTGGGGAAGAAGACATGGTGTCTCTGGCAAGAAGAGAGGATGCCGATGGAAAGCTTGAAGAGAACTAAGGAAGAGGAGTCCCTGAATGGAAATACTAGGAGACAGCCAAATGGAGTGGATCAGGCCCCAGTTATCTTTAGCGCTCTTTGGCATACACTAGCTGGTGATGTTAAAGGCCTCAAATAACTTTGGAACTACTCTAAATTGTAGATTTAAGAATTCATGTGGCTTAAATAAAATTAAGTTGTATTAACTACCTAAAGTTTAGCCAAGTTTGCAGATTTCTTCTCTTTCTTTCTGCCCCTGAAAATATATTGCATCCAAAATATAATAATTGGTTTATTTCATTTTTCTTTTCAGAGACAATATATCTTCTACTAATGCTGATTTTTATTTTTTTTTAAATCTTTCCCAAAGCACCTTCTTCCTAAGTACTTTTGTAACTTTTTGATTACTTTATTGGTGCCCCCTTAGTATATTTTTTAAAGTGCCCCTAATTAAATTTACTTTTTTTTTTTTTCCAAGCTATATTCTGGTGGAAGCAATCCAATCTGGTGGAATCCCAGAAAAGAAGGGAATGACTGTCAAATAAAAGAAGGAAAACTGAGAGAGACTAAGTTAGAATAACATATGCAAAAATAACTACAACTGACAGGTCACAACTGTTAAAAGGAGAACATACATAGATGTCTGGAGAGATTTATATGGAAAGCAAATAGAGTCAGAGTAGTGCACATGATACAATTTTCTCGACTTCTGTTACATTGTAAAGGGATATATTAAGGGGAATGGCATCAAAGAGAGAAGGATCAATCCTTAAAAAGGGTGGATAAAGCCAGCAGTACTATGTACTTCATTCTAGTGACTTCATAGCAAAATTAGATTGCTGGCACAGGTGTCTAAGTTAATGTTGTAAGCTAAAATTTGTCAATCCTCTGTGACTGTCTTACAACCAGGTTTTCCCAGATGTGTCCTGTTTTATTCCATCCGGAAAATTTTGTCTGGTTGAAATGGGAGGACTTTTTACACAAACCCAGGATTTCCAGGCTGAAAGAAGCCAGGGTGGAGTAATCACTCAGCCCATCCTGCTGGGCATGTCCACTGTGAATGTATGCACCAGGGTCACACTGTGTGAAATGGAATAGCGCATGGGTGCTACCCAGGTGATCTAGGAACGAGTCATCAATAGCGATTTCTTCTGCCACATTACAAAGATGATCAGGGGAAGGGAGCGTCTCTCTTATGAGGAAGAGAGGCTGAGAGACCTGAGTCTGTTTCTGGAGAACAAAAGACTGGGAGGCAATCTCACCAATGCTTATTAATATCTAAAGAGCAAGCATCAAAAGGGTGGGTCAAGGCTCTTCTCAGTGGTGCACAGCAACGGGACAAGGGGGAACAGGCACAAGCTGGAACACAGGAGATTCCATCTCAACATGAGGAGAAACTTCTTTACTCTGAGGGTGCCAGAGCACTGGAACAGGTGGCCCAGAGAGATTGTGGAGTCTCCTTCTCTGTAGATATTAAAAACCCACCTGGATGCGTTCCTGTCCAACCTGCTCTAGGTGAACCTGCTTTGGCAGGAGGGCTGGACTAGGTGATCTCTGAAGGTCCCTTCCAACTGCTACAATTCTGTGATTCTGTGATTTATTAGTGCATGCAAAGTGCATCCATCTCTTCCTGGAAATACCAGGCTCCCTACCTGTGCACTGCTTCAGAAATGGCTCTGCCTAGGAGATCCCTGAAAAAGAAACATCACGATCCGATGTTAGAACAACTTCATTTGAGGCATTTCCACACTGGCAGGTGTGGCTTATTTATGTCTGTTTCAATAAGTGTACAGTTTGGCTCATCTTTGACTAAGAGTCGTGTTCTGTAAGAAAATCGGAATAACAATACGTTGCAACAAAAGTGTGTTTTGGGGAGCCTACCAGCATGTCTGACCACTTTATTCACAATTTCTTTGAACCCTGGGAGAATTATTGGGTAGTTCAGAGAGGACCCTTACTGTGTTCAGTCATGGAGCTGTGAAGAAGAGGCAGCTCTGTCAAAGAACTATGAGAAGTCCTGAGTGAAAGAGGTGGCATCCAGGCTGCTACATAAGGCAAAACCCCTTGCTTTCACCAACACCAACAGCCATGCCTTGGTCTGGAAGTGGTGTTTCCATGATGAGGGTCACAGTGTGCATCATGCTGTAGATGGGCAGCAGGACAGCTACCCAAATGAGATTTTTGTTTTTCCTTTTATCAGAGCCAGGGTTTCACCTGTCACCATTGTATGATGTCAGGCAGACTAACACACTCACCGCAAGCATTGTACATATGGGAATGCAGCCATGGTCCATAGCTTTAAATTCCTTATTTCTCGTCCTTTCTTTCTCGTATGCTATCTGCTCCACTCATCAGTAGGAGAGTTTTCTTACATGTCTCTTTCCCTTGTTATTCCTCAAATTCTTCCTTGAAATTCTTTTTTGCTGGCGTGCCTATGAAACTGACACTCATCCTAATTTCTCGTCAATCATTCACCCTATGAAGATTTCTTTAAGAGCCATTTCTGCTACATTTTTGTGGATTGAATTAGAGAAACTGTTCTTTCTATGCAGTTATATCCTAACACTGATTCAAGTTATTCATTCAAGGACTAAAGACAAGTTACACCAAAAGCAATGTATTGTGTCTCCCTGGAGTTAGCAATGAGGAGGGGGAGGAGGTTCTCACGTGTGTCCATATTCTTTAATCTCTCAGTGCAAATCTGCACATAGATTCTTTACTCACTTTTTCTTGTGAGTATGTCAGAAGCATGCTCAATGAATGTCTGCAATAATATATTTGGAGTAATTCTATTTTTTAGAGTTACTAAATGGCATATCATATAGTCATGCTGCATTTGGTAGGAAAAGAGACAGAGTTCTATCAGCTTCCTGTCTTTCTCAGAGGTTAAAATGTTGATAATAAGAGACAAGAACCCTGACAAGGTAAACGATCATGTAATGAAATGATCATGTTATTTTTGTCACTTTACTCTGAAAGTAGCTGAAACAGTTTCAAAAATTGAGCATTGCTTTTCCTTGAGCTTTTAAAGTAGCACATCTGGGTTTTATTGTGTAGTAATTGCACCACAGGAAGTCTTTATGCATTATGGTACTAAACCTACCATGTATTTTTTAAATTTTGTGCAACAAAATAATTTATAAGTCCAAACAGATTTGCCTTACCCAAGATGTGAAGGTGCATTGTGGCTTATTCAGTAATACTGTGAGCAAACACATGTGTTACAAATATTTTAATTCAGTAGTTCAGAGCACAGTTTGTATTAGTGGATCTTTTTTTCTTTTCGCAGTAATGGATTTCTTGTTTGAGACCAGACTATTTGTTAGTTCTTTGCTTTTGTTTTTCCAAGCCAAAAATTGGTCAAGGAGTGGAACATTCTTCGTATTGTGTTATACCGATCCAAGATTTTGGGAGAGTTCAAAGTAAATTTAGTAGCTTACAGTTATGACATCTTAGCGTGCCAAACAAGGCAGCTTATCTTCTCTAACCCCTTCTCCCTTAGGAAACTAATGCCTTGCGCTATTTGCAGTACCTTGTTTGCTCCTAAGGAGCAAAAAGCACAGTGACATTTGCAGTATTTCCTGATGTTTATCAAGTTATTCTCTTATAAATGGCAGGAGCTAGTTGACAGCAGCAGTTGACTCAGCTCGCAGTGAAAGTATGTGATTTTCATTATGCAAACATTTTTGAGCGACTAAGGACCGACACTGTTGATTTTCGTGTGCCCTTTTTTGTCCAGTTGGAAGCTGAAGGTCCTGGGGTGAATCATGACCATGCAAGGGGAGCTCCTTGTTTACAGACTGTAGAAACAATGGGTAGCAAGGGAAAAGCTCTCACGGAGAAGGGAATGAGCAAACTTGCATTTCCCTGAGTAATTGCACATGCTTCAGCTGAATCCTGGTTTTGCAGCAGTTTTCCCTCTTCAACAGTGAGCAGTGTTTCACAAGGCTACTGCGTTTTCTGACCGCACGTGTGGAACATGGTGGAAATGAGGGGAGATGCGGGCATGGCTTCCTAGGCGACCATGCAGCTTCCTCCTCTTCCTGGGAGACCGGAGATGGAAGCTGGATTGGGGAGGCAGGAAGGGCCCTCGCCCTCCTGGCACATCTCCACAGCATCCAGCACGTCCAGGGATGGTCACTGGTGTCAGACACAACCTTGGAGGGCTGGGCAGGGCTGTGGGGATGGTGACAGACCAAGGTCAGGCTGAGACATTGGCCCGCAGGTAGAGGTTGGGGGGGGAACCCGTAGCTGGGCACAGGCATGGCTGACCCCAAGTCCAGGGGGAAGCCCCACTTCTCACAGCCATTTTCCCACACAGCTTTTTTCATACCCCTCTGTAAGGAAGGGCTGTGCAGCTGCACCAGGAGCTGGCCCTGGGCCTGGGTGGCCAGCTGGTCCTGGGGCTCCCCTGGGGTGGGACCGGGGGAGCTGGGTCCGAGGCAGCCACCAGCAGCAGGTTCCAGTGCAGCCCAGCTGGGCTGGGAGGGGGGACAGGGGGGCAGGCAAGCTGTGTGCTGGAAAAGCAGACCTGCAAGTTTGAAATTGGCTGGAAATTTCAGGGAAATTAGGATGTTTTAGGAAGGCTGGGACAGAATTTCAAGGTGGACCATAGCCTGTGGGAAAGTGGAGAGGGGCTCTTTACCAGGGAGTGTAGTGACAGGACAAGGGGTAATGGTTTTAAACTGAAAGGGGGGAGATTTAGATTAGATATCAATAGAATACGAAAGGGAGTTCTGGTATCGCTTTGCTATCTGATCTGGTTGAGGCTACATGGCCTTCCCTTGGAGGATTCAGCAGAGCAAGGATGTGGACCTATTGGAACAGGTCCAGCGGAGAGCCACAAAGATCATCAGAGGGCTGGAACACCTCTCCTATGCAGACAAGCTGAGAGAGTTGGGCTTGTTCAGCCTGGAGAAGAGAAGGTTCCCAGGAGACCTTATAGTGGCCTTCCAGTACCTGAAGGCAGCCTACAGGAGAGATGGGGAGGGACTCTTTGTCAGGGAGTGTAGCGATAGGAAGAGGGATAATGGTTTTAAACTGAAAGAGGGGAAATCTAGACTAGGTCCCAGGAAGAAATTCTTTCCTGTGAGGGTGGTGAGACACTGGAACAGGTTGCCCAGATAAGTTGTGGATGCCCCATCCCTGGAAGTGTTCAAGGCCAGGCTGGATGGGGCTTTGAACAACCTGTTCTAGTGGGAGGTGTCCCTGCCCGTGGCAGGAGGGTTGGAACTTGATGATCTTTAAGGTCCCTTCCAACCCAAACCATTCCATGAATGTGAATTGAAAGGGTGGTGTTATTTGGCTTTTCTTCTCCTGACAGAGTTCCTCCAAAAGGGACTTTTTGTCAAGAAAATTTTCAGCATAAGTTTACCAATAGGTTCTATTTTTATTTTAGACATGCGAGATCAGAAGAACATTTAGATCATCATATTGGTTACCAAGGATGTACACTTACTGGGATATTTCAGGCATCCTATTCGTTCATAAATCACCCCAACCTTTATTTTGAAGTAGCTTTCTGAAGTCAGCAAGTAAAGATCATTCAGATAAATAGGGCTTGGCTTATTTTTGGCAGGTCCTAGCTGCAGATCATGCCCACACCTCCTCTCACCATTGGTTGATGAAGCCAAGTAATAAATTCTTTATTCCAACTATGCTTTTCCTTTATGTTTCACCAGGGTTTTAAGGGTTCTTTGCTGGTCAAAATTACCTTCTGACTACATAATCAGGCTGTATACAAAAAAGGGATGTCAGGCAACATGAAATATTTTGGATACAGCACAAGCACTTCCATTTGGCCTGTTCTGCAAATGGAGTTTTTGGTGTTTTTTTCCATCTTTGTGACATTAGAAAACAGCTAACTGCCTCAGGTTTAAGCCTTGTCCCAGTGTTCTGAGCCTGTGAGCGTTGATGTTCAATGTGGCTCCTGGAGCTCCTGCCCGTCCTCATCCTTGGGAGGCCACAGCTCTAGGGCTGGGCAGCAATCTGCCCCCTTTGCTGCACGCCCCACAGAAACACAGGCTTGGAAACAAACCTGCTCTTCATCGGGGATTAAAAAAAAAAAAAGGAAAAGAGAAGGAAAAAAAAACCAAACCCATCTGTACAGCTCATCGGTTCGCTGCCTGTACCGCAGGAGTCTCCGTTGTCAGGTCCTGCCCACGCTTGCTGCGCCTTGCAGCCATGGGGAGCAGCGTCGTTCCTTGGGGCAGGGATGAGAAGCTGAGAAAGCTCCGCAGGCTTCCCCTGTCGCGCTCCTGTTCGCCTCCCTCTCAGCGCCGTGGTGTTGGCTCCCGCTCCTCTGCCTATTCCATCCCCGGGGCAGGCTGCAAACAGATGAGGAAAGGCATTTTTACACTGGGGCTGCCGCCTCGCTGACCTCGCCTAATTGACGTTCAGCCACCCGGCCCGAGTCTCACGGGCCCGAGTCTCATGGCACCCCCAAACACATGTGCGGGGGACCCCGGGGGGAGTGACTCCCCCGAGGAGAGCTGGAGCTCCTCGTCGGGGCTGCCGGCGTGTCCCAGGCTGAGCTCGCAGCAAAGGGAGTGGGCAGAAAGGAATGCCGCTCCCGCGCAGGGCTGGGAATAGCCGCTGGGGCCTGGGAGCATGGGAAGGCTGCATATCTCCCCGAGCCGGCAGCCAGAGAAACAGTCTGCTGGAAACAGCCCAAACATCCCTGCGTGACACTTGGAAAATCTCAAGTGACGCTGGCTGGAAGAAGGAAGCGAACAGGGAAGTGTAAGCCTTTCCCTTGCCGTGTGGGGCTGAAGCTGGGTTTTTTTTCCCCGTGTGCTCTGCAGGTGTGTGGGAAGAGGAGGTAGAAAGTTGCCCCCATCTTCTGTCCCCCTCTGTGTGCCCACGAGGTGGCCAGCACATCTGTTCTCTCTCAACTCACTAAAGCCCTCTGGCTGCTTCCTCTCTGGCCGCGTTCCTTACAGTAAACCGTAGAGCCCCAGGTGAATTCTCTGCCCTTGTGGTCAGTTGGCACGGTCTGTGCGTGTCTATAACAGTAATTGGCTTTGGTAATTAGCCTCCTTAGTTTCCAAAACAGGGTGGCCCCTTAGAGACAGCCTGTGGTCCTTACATTATGCTGACTCCTGCACCATGCCCAAAAATGTCTTTGCTGAAGCAAAGCAAGCGAAAGCTCCCTTGCCCAAGGAACAGGCACGCACGGGACCTTTCTGACAGTGAAACAGTACAGATCGTCAGGCTGCAGGGCACAGGGCTGCTTAATTCGTTAATATGGGCATGGAGCATGTGTGCCTCAGACTGTGACATTAACTGTCTGGAAACCAGAGCCCGCTCTCATTGCTCACGTACATCAGTGTGTTGAGTGGTTCTACAGAAGCAGGGTTTAAACAGAAGAACTGGGCTGTTTTACGGTGAGGTGCAGAAAATGTCAGTCAGCATTCCGAATACTCGTGGCTTGCTTTGCAACGGCATTGCCATGTCACCCGCTCAAATAGGAAATCTTTGCCAAGGAAAACCGAAACCCTTCCTGATAATTTTGTTTTAGGCTTTATGTGATGTTTCATGGCATTATCGTGCCTTAGTTGTTGATATCTGCATCATCTAAGTAAAACAAAGGACAAAAATAAGCATCTAAATAGATGGAAATGGCAACAGGTCACAAACAAAATTGCAGAAGCAGAGGCATCAAAAAAACATTTGCTAGTCCTCTTTGTCATGCCTAAGTGTTAGGAAAAAGAGTCCTTCCCAAGGAAAGGACAGTGACTAGAGTATGTATCGCTTGGCTACATGCTCATTTTCTGGTGGCTTACGCTCCACTCCCCAACTGCACTTTGATCTGTTCTTGGAGAGTATGAACTCTGCAGTGCCTCTCCTCAACTGCCTCCATCTCCCAAGGGATATTCCATCTACATGGAGTGGTCAGATGAGGGGAATTGGAAAAATGTGCTCTTTTACCTTCTGGTTTTAGAATAAAGTCAAGGACGGGTGAGTAGCAGAAGGCAGGGGGTTTAATTTTCCTCATTTGATGTGAACTGGGGTTTATCAGTTGTCAGTGTCTTCCAGTCTTCCACCACCAAGACATGGTGTCTTCCCGTCTAGATTTCTTTCTTACTTTTCTACTCCAAATGTTGCCTATGGCAATAGTGCTAATTTGTATGGTGATCACAGCCTTGCTACCTTATCTATGAAGCTATTAATACTGCCTTAAAAAAAAAAAAAGTAATCTTCTATAAGATAGTCTGTTTAGTTTTTGCCTCAGTCTTAGAGAATAAGGAGAGGACTTTTTGGGACTCCATCCTTCCAGTGACCCAGGGACTAAAAGGATCGGTATCCTTTTCCTCTGAGTAAATAGACTTAATTAGACTGAAAGAGAGTGGAATATGGTACTGTTTTCACACATCAAACTGTCTATACCTGAATCCCTGCCAAGGAATGATTATTTCAGTAAATTTATATGGCTAATAGACTGAGGAACAATCTGGAAAAAATACATTTCTCTTTAACGTTGATTTCCTTTTATGAATTTGTGCCATCAAATTGAGATCCAAACATCTTATGCCATCTGTCCAACGCATGCACTGAGCAATACTGATCTGATTATTTTTTGATGTGAGATGGGAAACTTTAAACTCTTTGTTGTTACTTGTTCATAATCATCCTGTTTGTGCCTTCAAGGGGATAAGATAGTAGCTGTTCTTGACAAAGTATGTTCTACAGTCTAAGATGTTAGAGAACTTCAAGAAAATGTTACCTCTGCTTTCACAACTCTAATCTCTTGCTTGAGGTTTGTATCGTCCCTTAGGGACACAGAACTACATAGGGTCACCATTGATTAGACGGATGATTAGTAAGGTAGCTTGAGGCTGGATCATAAATCACTTTGAAGATCAGGACTGTAGTCTTGAATTTGTCTGAGTAAGGAATCCCTATGAGCCCTACAGCAACACGCTTGCATGATCCTGCGCTGCTTAATAGGTATGCAGGGCTTCATGCTTTGAGCCAACTGGTCTATTCTTTTCTTTCTTTTTTTTTTCCCAAGGAAAAACATACACCAGATACTATGACCAAATCACAGGCAGTCAGAAATGTCGTACTGGCATGTTGGGAGCTCTTTGTGTATAGAATCCAATTTCCATGAGGTGGACTCCAAGCTTGTCAGCTGCTTCATTGGAAGTATACCATCTCAAATTAGGGATGATGTAATTTTTGCAACCTCTTCAAGTTATTTCATTTTCATTTAATGTGATTTCCACATTAGTCATTTATCATTCTCTGTGTTCCATAAAGCCAGTAACATGTGTAAACAAGGAGAGAGGAACTGAAGTACAGCCATCATTTGTTATGAATAAGAGGTAGACTGAGATCCGCCCTAGCCATGTTCTCATAGCCTGGAGGCTACCAGTCTTTCATTAGGCTTTGAAAAAAAAAATGTTCCATTGAGACAAGGACACATAACTTCATAGAATAGCATAATTAATTTGGGGAGATTAAAGCTCATCCGTCTCAGAAGATAAAGGGATATGAAAATGCACACGCCAAGTAGTTTCACCACTTACCCTGCAGAGATAGTCTGCGGAGAGATTACAGTGCTGCGTGCAGATAATGGGCAACCCCATGGTAATCCACTCATCTATGCAGAAATGTCAACTTCCCAAACCCGTTTATGTACATACAGAAGAAACAGGATTTTTTTTTTTTATTTAAAGAAGGACAGGGACCCTGCTAAGACTATTCAACTCTCAAGATTCCCCGCTGTTTGCAGCTTTTCTGTAAACATAAACTTACTCTTTTCTTTGAGGAAAGTCCTTTCCCTCAGTAACAGAGAAGCCAGGCCTGGGATTGTTCTGTTGTCTTTTTGTGGTCTGATTGCCCTGAAGTTGTTTCAGCTGCAGAAATCTTGCTGTTCAATCTCAGGATTTCTACTGCATCTTCCTACTTCCAAGTTTTCCTACTGTCAAAGGGGAGTACTGTTTCCCTGCAAAAGGAACAGGAAAGTGGTGAATTAAAATAGATGTGCAAGGTTATTGCTTGGGTTTTTTCTTTCTTTTTTTTGCATGAAAGACCAACTCAGTTTTGCCATGGCGTGAAGAAATTTCGGGTTTTTTTCTGGCACTTCAGAACCAAAGGTAACTTTAAATAGTCTGGTGAGCCTTTGCAGAGGGTCTGGTTAGTAACGTCAGCTGTCCCTTGCGCCTTTCAAATGAGCAATGTACACAAAGAGACTGCTCCGGAGCACAAGCAGGAAAGGCTTCTGACCTTTTGATCTGGTGATCTGTTCCCAAAAATCTCCGCATGTCCACAAGCAGCAAGACAAATACCAGAAAACTTGGAGACCCGAGGAAAGGGGAAGCTTCAGCATTTCACAAGCGGAAGCGGAGAGCAGCTCCCCAAGGGGTCCAGCTGCAGGACAGAGCTCTCCACTGAGCCTGTGGGAGACCTGGGAATGCTGGCCGCTGGAGACCCATGCAGCTCTTCTCCTCCAAGCACGAGCATCAAACTGCGCATCAGCCTCCTCAACAGCAGAGCCACACAGACTGTCTTAAAATATAACCCCAATTTGAGAGCCATATTGACTAACTAGGGAGTGTGAGCAAGTCAGGACTGGCTGGTTGTCCATCCCCGTGGTGTTGGTCTTCCAGCAGCCACGGTGCAGGAGAGCCGTGCCCCAAAGTACATGACGCAGAAGGTGCATATTGCCTGGCTAAGCGTTATGGGGGAGAAGGAGCTCATTCTCCCTGTTAGCGTATGAGCAAGGCCGTTAGCCATTTTCTCCTCCTTAGCATTCAGTACACACCTCCGTGCCGCAGTGGCATCACGTTCTCTGTAACACCTCTCAACTTGGAAAATAACAGGGAAAGAAATGTTACATCCTTCCACGCTCGCGGTAGCATTCTATTGCCTGCTGATTTCCATCTCTGCAGGTTACTGAGCCGGCTGCCTTGCCAAGATAAAAGTTACTTTCAGTAAGCCCTGTGTTTCTGCAGCTATAACTTTGCTGATGAATTCCTCTAGCAGGTTTCACAAATGCACTGCAACCCACGCTATTCAGGCCAAATACAGCACCCAAGGTGGGTCATTCGAAGCTGGCTTTTTGAATCTCCATGCTGTACGGCTACGTGCTGCAGTAGACATGTCCCAAAAGGTCACAGGTTTCCAAAGAGTATATTCAGCATGCTTTGTAAAGACTTAGCGGTGTGAGATCTTGCTATATTATCGCATGGGTTCTGTCTAATTATTAAAGGCATGTGACCAGTTGCTGAAGAACACAATACTTTCCTGGCTTAACTGGTTTGTAATGATTAACTGCAGTGTTATGAGAGCCATTTTGTGTCACTAGGTTTTAAGTGGAACAGCATGTTGTCTTCAACAGAAAATTCTAATTTAAGTTGGTTCTATCAGATGGTCTAATGTTTTCAGTCAGCTTTTAAAGTGAGATTGCAGCGTATTTGTAGAAACCTCCTTTAAATCAATGGATTTGAGCACACTTTGGAACAGGCCATAAGCATTCGACCTTTTCTGTTGGTTGCTGGGAGATGCAACAGAACACAATAGAATTGACTGAATTTAATGTTCAGGGTAACAATTAATAGAAGTGCTGCCTGGGTGTGCTGACAGTGGGGTTTTGTGTTAATCGTTACTGAAGTTCTGCTTCCCAAGCCTCCCTCGGGTAATAATGAGTGACTTAATGTTACATACATCTTTCGGCCTTCCTGGTTTTGTACTTTTATGTCATATCTCTCTGTCTGAGCTAAGAAATGTTTTACTATAAGCAGGTTCAATTTTTAATTTCTAGAAACCAGATGTTCAGAATAGGATCCTAGAAGAGTGAGTCAGAATATGTCCCCAGACTGATCACCTACATTTGTTTTCAGCCAGTGAAGTTATGTCTGGGGTTTGACTTAAATAATGATCATGCAAGTGGCCAGCCGGGAATTTTATTCATTTCAGTCCCATGACACTCCACCACATTACACTTTCTTATGTAAGACTTGCAGCACTAAACTGTTAGGTCTTTTGTCTTTCATTCGCAGTCCTTGCTTATCGTCAGTTGAAAGTACGGACTCAGTTTGATAGAATACACTTGATTCATGTGGCATATTGGTGTAAAGAAAAACATAGAATGTATAAAACTAGGCTAATATTTATGATGTAGGCTGTGAGAATTTCCTGAATGTAATTTGTGTTTGAATTACAGTGCTGATTGTAGAGAAACGTCCTATCTGTATTTTTAGTTTTTCTGATGTCTGAGATTCTATCACAGCCCTCGCTAAGTTGTTCCAGTAGTTAATTGTTCTTACGATAAGCAAACACAGATGTTAGACCACATTGATGTAGCTTTAAAATCTGTCTCTGAGCTTTTGTTTTACCTTTGCAAGGTAGATGATAGAGCTCAGCATTACTAGTTTCATAATGTAGATACTTGAATGTGTGGCTTGGAGCATTTAACCCATTTTGGAGCATTACAAGGCTGAACATAGAGCTGGGAGAATGGCATGTCCATGACATCTGCCACCATTGCTGATGGCAGTGGCATCTAGTGAAGCAATTGGTTTAAATCCTTTTTCTCACTTTCTTCTTAGGCAGCTATGTAGATTATCCTCCTGCGATTTGTCCCTGAAGAAGACTTTTTTGCAAGTCTTTGGCCATTCCTTATGGCTTTTCTCTAAGTCCTCTTCCATTCGTAATTGAAATTGTCAGTCACAACTGTACGAAGCATTTAATTAGTCTTAATTAAGAAAACTGCATAACCTCCTTATTTCTGTTCAGTACCACTCAGTTTATATGGCCAAGTATTGTATTATCTCTTTCCACTGAAGTGTGGTACTGGGATTTCACGTTGAACTGATGAGTTATCAAGACCCCGTTATGCCTCTAGTCAGAGAAACAGATACCCCAAAAAGAGACCCTCTTGCTTTGTATGTCCCAAGTTTCTTTGTTTATGAATAAGAATGTACAATGGGCAGTGCCAAAATGTATTTTTGTTGCTCCCATTCTAGCATTTAATCTAGATTCTACTTTATTTTATCATTCCCCATCTTCATGACATCAGTTAACTTTGTCAGTGAAAATGTTTCACTTTCTTCTGTATAACTTACACAACTGCTAAATAGCACTGGCTCAAGAATTGATCATTATGGGATATCACCAAAACCCCACATCTCTTTAACTGAAATGTCATCTGACACTTAGCAAAATATCTCTTTTAAACCCATTTAAGATAAATTGTGTTGATTTTGTTGGATGGTAGTTTCTTACCTGATTCATAATCAGAATGTCATGCAGCATCAAGTGAGAGTGATGCAGTGAAATTTGTATATTACAGCAAATCAGAAAAATGAACCTAGTTCTTAAATCACAGCCAATCAAGGAAAAATAGCCCTTCCTTTCTCGTTTCTTACATACCTTCCTTGAAGCCCAGGGACCAGGTTATCCTGTCACTGATGCTGGGTAATTTCCGTTGGGATGGTTATTGGATTTTGCAGATGTAACTGAAAGGTAAATGTGGTGCTCTACATATGTTGGTATGCAAAGAGCAGCAGAAGCATTCTTGCCTTCAGGATAATTGCGGAATTGCTTCCTTTTTTGTCATCCACCCATGGTGCCATCCAATTTTATGTTCCTTGGCTGCTAGCTGTTAGCCTCATTAACCTTACTTGATAGAGCGTTCCAACATTTATGATTCTCATGTGAAAAATGCTTCCTGACGGATGGAATTTGTTTTTCTTTAATTTCTACCTTTGCCCTCTTGTCCTATTATGTGTACTAGTCTGAAAATAGTAACTTGAGATTGGTGTGCCTACTCCTTACAGTATAATGAATTCCAGTTAATTCTCTTGCCTTTTCTTTCTCTTAAGATAGTCATGGTGACTTAAAATGATTTAGCCAACAATCCTACTTATTTTTACTTAGGTCCCTTGTGTTTTTACATTTAATAAAAAATTATTCTGTGGAAGGAAATGAGGAAATTCAGATGTGTATCATTCATCAGTTGGACTATTTCCACGAATGAAACGTTACCCTGATGTTGATAACTTCATTGTCTTATTTGGCATGCGGAGCAGGGCCAAGATGCTCTTACTGTGGGCAATATAACTTGACATTTGTAAGGTTAAAATTTCATCAATCACTGCAATTTTATTCTACGCAGTGGCAAAACCCTAAATCTAAATCCAGTTCAGGTAGCTGTGGTGGTCATTGTCAGATTTGGACTGGTAGGAGGTATGAATTTAGTCTCTGTTCACAAATCAAAGGGTTTTTTCCCATTTTTGGGGTCATATAGAGACACTTTCTGCACCAGTAGTAGATCTTTCCATCCAGTACTGGGCAACACTAGAAGTACTGCCACAAAGGTAGGTGGCAGCTCCACAGAAACAGAGGCCATTCCTCTTTTTATTTCTGTTACATTTTCTTTTATTAAAAGGTTGTATATCGGCCTATTAAAAGCTACCGGTACAAATTACAGATTGGTCTGTAATGCAGCATCTTTTCTTTATATGGATGGGGATCCATTTACAATTCTTATGTGCTTTTGGGATGAAGTCCCAAAAGCATTGTCATCTAGGAAGCCTGCAATTTTTTTCTTAAGACTAATTGGCAAAGCTGGCACACTATTTCAATTAACTTATTTAAGTTTGTGTTACGTTCTTTAAGTTAAGCTCGTCCAGAACTTGGTGTGGTTTTCTCTTTTCTTTCTATTGTTTACTTTGTTGTTTCCTAATACGGGCTTCACAGGGTGAAGAGAGAAACTCAAACGGTGACACTTGATACCTAGGAAAAGAGGTCATCCCATTGAAGAAGAGAATTGTTTACAATTGTTTACAAACAATTCTCTTCAGTTAGACTTTTTAATTAAGTTTATAAAGGATGACAATGGGAATAGGAAGAGGAGATTGTATGTTACCTAACTGGGATGTTTGTGATAAAGTGATGTAAAGAAACAAGCACAGCGCACTTAGAAAGCACAGCCGTTCTTGGTACTGAAGGGATGAAATTACTGTTACCATGCGTTGGAAAGTATTATGTTGTAAAGTTAGTCTTTCTGGATACAATTGGCTTAGGGGCTGCTTCCTCTTTTGAGTTTACAGTTTTCAAAATCAAGAGTTTGTTTGATGACCTCCGCTTCAAAAGACTATTGTGAAACCAAGTGCTTGGAAATGGTTATTTCAGCAAATCTCGAAACATCCACACTTTTATCTGAACTCATGAGGAAGCACACAGTAGAAGCAGGTTTGGCCTTAATATTTAAAACCTATTTGTAAGGGTCCACCTTTTGTCTAGGTCCTACCTTCTCTATAGAGAAGTTATTTTCTGAAAGGTAGTCTTGCTTGGGACAAAGTTAGTGGATCAATCAAACTGTAAGTTCTCCCTATCTGTACACGTTTGTCTAGTATATGTCATTCATGCTGCACAGAAAATGATCCATTCTGTGAATTTCTTTAATTATACTCTAATAATTCACAACATTTTGTATCTTTCAAAGTTTCCTTTTAGGGAGAGTAATTTTTTTTCAGCCTATTAAAGAATATTATGCAGACAGATAATTACAAATTTCTTCTTTTGCAAAAATAACCATAGGTCACACATTTGCTGGAAAGAAGGTTATGCTACCAAAAATAAGTATTTACTGAGTCGAGCATTCCAGTGCCAGGTTCTCCTGGGAGGTAGCCCAAGAAACAGAAGGAAGCCTTCAAGTACTGTAAATTTAATGGTTATGATATAATAATAGGATCTCCTGGAAACGCCGTTGTAGAAATTAATTCCACACTTACAACAGTAAAATGAAGCTTCTCAAATAAATTGAAACATTATCAGGCATACTTTTCTGATCCCTGCATTTCTTTTCATACTTCTGAATGTATGCCCCAGACATCCATCACTCCTTTTGTTTGCTGCTAATCCAAGATCTTCTCCATATGGCCAGGAGATGTCAACAGCTGAAAACCTTGTTGCCTCCTTGTTTGATGTAAATTGTCAACCTGATAAACTCATTAAGGTTTTCCCCTTCATAACGGTAAAAGTACTGCCAAGAGTAAATGGTTGACGTGAGGTGCTTCAGAGAAGTCAGGTTTCCAGAAGGCTTGGCTTCCCCTCGCCCAGTGTTAGCCATGGAAAAGCTCTGCAGCAGGTCCAGGCTGACGGCTGGGGAGGAGGTACCTGCCGGGCACAGCTGAGCCTGCTGCGTGGTGGGTGTCTAAAGAGGCACAACAGCTGGACCTGGTTGTCCACTGGAGATGTCCATGTCTCTTCCCTGGTTGCACAGGCAGCAGTGAGTGTCAAACAGGCTCTTCTGAGGTGTGTCAGCAGTGCACCTGATCTTCCAGGTATCCATAGCTGCTTGTCGTTTAGAAAACACTGCTGGCTTGAGCATGTCAACAGGGACTCAAGCCCTTGTTTCCAAGCACGTTAAACCCCCGGGCACTTCCATTTATCTCTGTGAGGCTTTGTAATGAACCTGCATAGCACAGCTTAGCTGTGTTTGGTTGCAACCACATGCCTGTAAGGAGAAACATCCTCCGCCTTCTCAAATGCATCTCTGGGGTGAGCTGCCCCTGAGGGGAAGCTGCTGCCGGCTGCCAGCAGCTATCGGCGTCTGCCAGGGCCTCTCCTCAGGTGGCTTTGGCTGGGCTCTCGCCCGCTGCCAAGGGATGGGGAGCTGGGGGTTCCCCGAAGGACGTGTGGCCACCCTGCTCCACGCTCCGCGGTGATCCGAGGTCAAGTGGAGGAGGGAGCGTGCCTGCTGAAGTGGAGTGCTCCGTGCCACGTGTTTGCTACCTGGCTCAACAGCCCAGCCCGCGGTCAGCAGGGAAGTGCCTCTTCACAAAGCCATGCTTGGGATGATAAGTAGAGTGTGGTTCTTTTCATTATTTTTAAGCCCGAGTGCACCTCAACATGTTTGTTTTGGGTTTTTTTTGGTGGTTTTTTTTTTTTTTTGTTAAAGAAAGACCAGGAGACAGGAAGATGAAAGAAATCTAGTGAAAAGGAAAAAAAAAAAACAGAGAAAACTAATTGCAAAAAAAAAAAAAAAAGCAGCAACAGAAGGAATAATAGTGCTTTGTTTATTCTTTCCCTTTGAGCTTTGTGGACATATAATAGATTTCCACTTCTTGGTCCTACTTTCTTTTTCCTCCTCCCCTGCCCTCTGTCCTGCTTCCTTTTTTTTCTGGGACCATTAGCACTGTGGGAACCTACCACCCACAGTGTCCATTCATTGCCTCTCCAAAGAGGCCCGAGAGAGCAGCCAGCCCGCACAGGCTAACCTGGACTCAAAGGGCAGCACCATGTTGTAGCCTGAAGCCAGTTAGTATTTGTATAGCAACATGACATTGCAGGAAAAGAGTTCAGTCATGCTCAATTTTGCTTCTGGTATTGCGAAAGCAGCACATCAGTGGTGGACTTGTGCAGATTGGATGGAACTAATTATATTAAATTGTTCCATAGGAACTTTTTTTTAAGAGTGTTGCATGTGGAAGAACAGGCTTTTTTGACAAGAAGTTGATTCATATGAGGTTTCATGGAGCATTTGTTTTATCTTTAAGAGTTCAGGTCACCTTCCGTGAGAAAACTGAGAGAAGGAAATCTTTACAACATTCCCTGTAGAATTTCCTCTGCATTTCTTCCTCCGGGCATTTTCCTTCCTCAGGCTGGAAAAAACAATTTGCACGGGTAGCATGAAATGTGCAGAAAGACCAATTCCTTCTCCCTGCCTGCCCCTTGGTGTCCCCTGCGTCTATCTTCAGTAGTTTAATTAAGAAGAACTCCTTTGTAGGATAAATACTTTCCATCTTAAAGATCTGAGGATCTCAGCCTTTCATTCTTAGTTTCCAGTTGGATGAGAGGCAATTTCTTTTTCCAGATAGTTTATTTTCCAGGTACATAGCAAGCGCTCCTAAAATCTGATACTGAAGACTGGTGAATAACTGATGAAGGCTTGTTATAATGCGAAGGTATATGAGGCAATATTCATGCTTCCCTGCACTCAGTCCGACTTTTCTTCCTCTGTCTTAGATTTTACTGAGACCACCAGAACACTCAACACTCCTGCTCAGGGCAGTCAGTTATCTTTCTTCATCACTAACGACGACAACTGGGTTCCTAGTGTCACAACACTGTTATTTATTTTCCCTGCTGGGGCTTCATCATGCTCTTAACCAAGTGTAGTTAGAAACATCTGCTAGACAAATTCCTCTGGAAAATTCCATATACAGCAAGCACAGAGATAAGAGATAAGTTTAAAGCTACTTTGCATACTTCTGCTTAAGAAAAAGCAGCAGAACAGAAGTTAGTTTATGTGACTTTTTTTAGTCCAGTCAGAAGATTCAGAGTAGCAGTCAAATGACATTTCTTTACTTTTTTTTAGTCTGTTCCTTGAAATTTTAGGGTTTCTAATTCTGCTTTCTGCAAGTCATCACATTTTTCTCTCCAACCTGGTCTTGCTTGTTCCAACCTCCTCATCTTTATGGCAGTTGTATAGCATGAATATTCTGTATTTTCTGCTTTATTGTTGTGGTCTTGCCACACACACCGATGAACGTTTTCCCTTCATGGACCAATACAAGTGGCAGGACTCCAGATCTCTAATACCAACGCTCAATCTGCAGACAGGCTGGTTTGACCTCTGCTTCATGACTTGGGCTGTATTAATCATAGAATCATAGAATGGTTTGGGTTGGAAGGGACCTCAAAGATCATCGAGTTCCAGCCCCCCTGCCCTGGGCAGGGACACCTCCCACTAGAGCAGGTTGCTCAAGGCCACTTCCAGCCTGGCCTTGAACACTTCCAGGTGTCAAATATTTGTGCCAAATATTTGTGACTGTTGTTTTTTAGTACAAATGGACATAACTTCCATTTTCTTTCTACTCCTGTGCAATTCCCAGAGCATTTATTTTATGAAGTACCCATGTAGGCACACTGCCTGAAAGTGCTACTTATGTGCAGGCCAGAGAAGGTGGCTTCCAGCTCCACTCACTTGAGTCACCATCCGCATGTAGGCAAAATCAGAAGTACCCATTTCTACCGCTGCCCCCTAGCACAGACATTCTGCAAAGAAGCCCATAGGGTAATGGCTGAGGATGCTGGAGGTAGGGCGTTGTGGGAGCACGTGTCTATAATAGAAGGATGAAAGAAGTGATTGCACAGGTTTGAATCTGCGCATTCAAATTCATTTGTGGATTTGAAGGATGAATACACCCACTTGCAAAGGCAAGAGTTGCCATCATTCAGGCAAGTCTGGGAACCACTGTATGTAATATTACTTTAACACTTAATTTAATGTTCAATTTCTGTCAGTTCAGTAGCTTCTTTTTTTACTTGGAATTAACTCGGCTCCCTGTTTTTTAACCACAACTCTCTTTCCGTTTACCTGCTGACAGTTAGACATGCAGGAGAACAGGAAGGAGGAGGGAACCATTCTTCCCATTATTTAATTAGAAAACTAAGTCCAATAAACCTTTCTGCAGTCTCTGTTTTTCTAACTTTAGAATATGCTGCACTTAGAGAGAAGATATTTAGCTTTGCTACTTTTGAGAAATGATGAGAAGAAAATGATGTTATGTCCCTACATACCCCTGGTGTCTGCTTACATTTATCAAGCAAAGAATGATGAATATGCTAACTTGTTTTGTCATAACAAGATAAGTGGTAATGGTGCTGTTCTCTAGTTCAGGCAACCCACATTTATTTGCTGTTCAGGCACCCTGGAAAGTTCATTTTGCTGCCGGCTGTTCACCAAAGATCCATCACAGAGATAACGGAGGCTTGGGAGCTCTCAGCAGCATTTGTTCTTTTGCAAATGAGCAAGCAAGTGAAGAATGTTCTTGTTTTCTGCATTGTTAGCCAGGAACCTGCTCCACACGCTGCTTGTGGTACCTCTTGTTCTCCTCACTCGGTAGGTGTTGCCGGGTCCGAAAGAAAGGGAGCGATTGAATGCCAGGGTTAAAAAACTTCAGTGCAGTAAAGGATTTTAGTTGAACAAGACAGAAATTGTAGAATCATGGAATGGTTCAGGTTGGAAGGGACCTTAAAGATCATCAAGTTCCAAGCCCCCTGTCACAGGTAGGGACACCTCCCACTAGATCAGGTTGCTCAAAGCCACAACCAGCCTGGCCTTGAACACTTCCAGGGATCAGGCACCCACAACTTCTCTGGGCAACCTGTTCCAGTGTCTCACCACCCTCACAGGAAAGAATTTCTTCCTGAGGTCTAATCTAGATTTCCCCTATTTCAGTTTAAAACCATTATCCCTCTTCCTATGGCTACACTCCCTGACAAAGAGTCCCTCCCCATCTCTCCTGTAGACCCCCTCCAGGTATTGGAAGGCCACTATAAGGTCTCCTGGGAACCTTCTCTTCTCCAGGCTGAACAAGCCCAACTCTCTCAGCCTGTCTTCATAGGAGAGGTGCTCCAGCCCTCTGATGATCTTTGTGGTCCTCCACTGGACCTGTTCCAATAGGTCCATGTCCTTCCTGTGCTGAATCCTCCAAGGGAAGGTTATGTAGCCTCAACGAGATCAGATAGCAAAGCGATACCAGAACTCCCTTTCGTATTCTATTGATGCTCCTCTGCTTTTGACTCACAATCTGATGCAGAAGGCTGTGCTGTGTCAGTAACGTCTGCAGGCTCCAGCTCTACTGGGGAGACAGCTGGAACAGCCTTGCTGGTCTTCATGGCCTGCAGTGCTGTCAATCCAACCTGAAGCCTTATCAGATCTCCCCAGCAAAGTGGAGCTGGGCAAGCCTCCCTGAGGTGGAGGTGTCTCAGAGCACGGGTGTCTTGAGTCTGTATGGCTGCATGGAGTGGAGCTGGGCAAGCCTCCCTGAGGTGGATGTGTCTCAGAGCACGGGCGCCTTGAGTCTGTATGGCAGCATGGAAAAAAAAGTTGCCTGGCCTTTCTGTTATTACTGTTTTCCTGAAGGTGTGTGCTGCTTTTAATCTCAAAGAAAGGAAGCCACATTTCAAAAATATTTAATAAATTCCATGGAAAAAATCTGAAAAAAATATTTTTTTTCTTTCATACTCAGAAAGAAGAAATGAATAATTCAAGTGATCTGTCATTTTGATACCAAAGTTTTCTGTACTTTACTTTGTATGTGCATAGAAAGTATGTTGCATTCATGTGACTTTTTCTAACCTGACTGTATAGGGATAAAACATGTAGTCAAAGTTGGGAAAAACAGTCTTTGTAATCAAGTTTACTTTTTTGTTTGAATTAAAAAAAATATATATATCAAAATCAACACCAGTATAAATAATAATTCCCAACTTTGCCTTGGCTGATTAAAGGCTCTTCACAGAATCATAGGGGTTGGAAGGGACCTTTGGAGATCATCTAGTCCAACCCCATCTAGTCCAGATGTGTTTTGATACTGTTGCTGTCTGCTACCACGCACAATTTTTACTGGTTTTGAGCCCAAGGATTACAAAAAAAAACAAGTCACAGAATGCATAGGGATGCATTGTTAGGCACTATATTGAACTGTTAGTTTAAGAATTGCTAGAAGAAGCATGATGCACTGTTAAAAAACAGCATAATTAAAATGTTTGGAAGCACTGATCTTGATCAGTTCCTCAGATGGTACAGTTGGCAGTTATTAAAATGTTTGGAAGCACTGATCTTGATCTGTTCCTCAGATGGTACAGTTGGCAGAGTTATTTAGGTAGGATGGGCATCTGCCCTGCAGTGAGCAAATGCAAAGTACACATCCTTAGCTCTGGGACTGAACCGTGCCACGAAATACATGCCACAGGTATTACATTATGGAAACAGAGCTGCTCTGGGATGGAACAAAGTTACTGACATACTAACACAGTTTCAGCACTGCAAATTAGAAATAACTAATGGTTTTGGAGCTACTGTAGAAATGCAGGCAAGGAGGGTGCTTTTATCAAAGCTGGAACATGATGTCCAGGCTGAAGACATGGGACGAGGTGCACTGGGATGGTGGGGTGAGGAACAGTTCAGCTCACAGACTCTTCACCTCCCATGGCATGTCAAGCACTCTTTGCCCAGTTTTTGAAAGCTGTCCAAGCGACACCCTTACTCAGCTCTTGAGAAGTCCCGGACTCAGAATGCAGATGGTATGAAAAACACTGCCAATGTCTTTCCTAGACGATAAATATTTTATTAGTGTGTTCCACAGTCAGAGGAACGGGTAGTTCTGGTGTTAAAGGCCAAGGAAGTTTTATCATGGGAAAGCAGAAAATTCTGCATGTTTTCACAGCTAGCTCTCCAAGAAGAATAAATTCCTCTGGAATTTCAGTTTTCACTAGATTTTCTTTCCAAAAATGAGAATAGAGCAATGTTTTTTAAAAAGCAACCTATCTGAATTAATACGTAGAATAAGCATAGCTCATATGATCTCTCTCAAACCAAAAAACTCAATCAAAAACATATAACATCTAAGCATGCACTTGAATAATATTATTATGTCATTTAATATTTACAAGTACGTTTGTTATTATGAAGCAATGGACAGTGTTGCATTGTGCCATCTCAGTTGCACCCTCTTAGTCACCTACCTAAATGTAAGGGTCTATTTAAGCAATCTTTAGCCAGGTCCACAATCCAGCCATTTGTCAATTCCATATATACGTTTTGCTGACAGAAGCTTCTATTTGAGATAAAGCCAGAAAGGCAAAGTCTCTGCTGTTCCCAATTTGTGGTTTTTTTTGCACAGAGGTACTCTACACTGGCAGAAGTGTGATTTGACAGTGTGACTGCAATAGCAACCTTTCCCGGCTGAGCTATCCAAATGATAAATTACACTTCATCATGTCCATCTATGTAGGAGATATCTGTGCTTCTAGATTTGATACCTGCTTGTATGCATCGGTTCTTCAGAGCTCCGTGTCTGCCCACATCACTCAGGTAGACTGATGTCTAACCCAACAGGGAATTCAACGTGAGAGAAGCCTCTCCGGCAAGAAGCAGTATAGGTCAGAATCAATTTTAGCTCTCCTTACCAAAAACAAAAACCCACCCTGCAGAGCCAAACAAACTGCACCAGTTTGAGCCTCCACCCAGAAATCTGGCAATCTAAATTACGCTCTCTTATTGAGCGGTACTTCCCTCCGCAGGAACAATGAATCAAACGAAAGGGCCTAAATAAATAAATCTTTACACTTCCCTTGTTCTTTCTACCTCCCAATTAATCATAACGTCATTTTGGAAAACCTAAGTAATCCACAGCAGGAGGCAGAACTGCCGTGGCAGAGTTACTTTCACAGCGTCGGGCCATCCCCCAGGAGCTGGGGGTGACGACTGCGGTGGGTTGCCCGTTCCCCCCGCCGGTCCCCCCCGGATGCCCGGCTCTCGCAGGGGGTGGGCGCCGTCTGCAGCCAAACCTGCTCCAGCCCTAATCCCCGCACGTGTTCTGCTGCTGGTTTTGCCATTACTGGCCGGTCGGCAGCCGCCTTCCTGACTGCTCCCTGCTCTGCTCCCTCCAGCTCCCGCCACCACGTCCCTCCCGTGTTTCTGCTCCTTTGCAGAAAGTGCAGCGGTGCGGGGATCCACGCAGAGCCCCAGCCACGCGGAACGGCCTTACTGAACTCGGCCTTCTTTCTCTCCTCAAAGAAAGGAAGAAATAATCTGCTTGGAATCTTTCTCCCCACGTAGACGCATTTTTCCACTATTAGGACTGCTCTTTGCTCCAGGGAAGTTACCCAAGGTTTCGCAAACATGTTTGTGCCTACCATTTTCCACACTTTTTAACTTAGTTGTTTTTAACACAAAGGCCCAAAATGCTAGAAAATAAACGTTCAATGAAACCTGATAAAGGCCTCATCTGTTGTTCCCTTCCCTTCCTAGCAAATGCCAACAGATCGTGTTCCTTCTCCAAGCTGTGGAGAAGGCTCATTGTCCATGGGAGTTCTTCAGAAAGGGCTGCTTTTCATCTGCTTCCACAGGAGAAACTGGCTGAGTTTGTCCAAGCTCCTGTTGCTGCATGAGGAGTTTTGAGTTCTGAAATGCCTGGTTAGCACTTCCATGACGGGAGTTTCTTGAGTTACTGGTTTTTGTGTTCTTATGCCACCCTCTTAGAGTTACGCAAGGTCCAGACGTGAGGAATTGCCACCAAACAGATAAAGTTTTTAGCCTGAAAGGAAGTTCTGAAATTACCACAGAAGGCCTGCTGGTACAGGATTTCTGGTACCGCTTCACGGGGCATCAAATAGTCCAGATAAGCTTCAGATAAGTACTCCCTATTTTGGGTGCTTATCTTTAACTCCAGATCTTTTGAAGTTTGCCCCTCACGTATTTCAAGTTTGTGTCCTTCAAACAGAGCTTTTTCTAAATGAGATAATCAAAATTTCTTTGTGTTTTCTCAGAGAACGCATGTGTTCATTTATGATCCCCAGAGGGAAGGCTAAATTAACCCTGCTGTCATTTGTTGAAGTATTACCAAATGACATTATTTATACTAGATTTAGCCATAAGTCCTTATTTCCAGGGGCAGTGTGTCCTAGAATAGTGCAAAAAGGATGTTTTTCTTTCCTTTTATCTTTGAGACACAAATAACATAGACAGCTGCATCTTTTATTTAGGATCTCAGAGAACAATCGCCATTGACAAGAAGTTTATAGGCTGAAATAATGTAAAGGTATTTATTCAAACGTCTTTTTCAAAAGTGTAAAGAGCAGATAGCAGATCAAAGATCTCATTTTCACCAAAAAGTTTTATCTTTCTCTCAGTGGAGGTTTTCTACCTCATCATTTCCTACAGCATTCTTGTCCTAACCGTCACCAACCACCCCACGCTTCTTCTGGTACGTAGACAGCGGTTCCCTCCAGTGCTCTGAAATATAGAGGTCTCTCTGTCTTTTCTCTGATTTCCTTCCTTCGAACTCTCCCTTCACATTTCAGTGATGTAAAACAGCCAAGATAAGAAATAGCTGTCTCTTCCCAGGAGGAGACGGGACGGATGTGCAACTCAGAAGAACAATTCCTTTTTTCCTACTGCCTTCCTGGGATGGGGGGCAGGGGAGGAGTGAGAAGTACATTAACCTCCCTTTTGCCAGCTGTGCCAATTACTCCTAGCAAAATAGACACAGCGAAGCCTGTCAGGACTGTACTGCCCCCCACCACCCCAAAAGCATAGAATTGTTAAAAAAAGATAAGATAAGGTGGCTAGTAACTTGCATTTTTGGTCAAAATACAAGACCAAACAATTTTTGTGTAATGCATCCTATTACTCTTTCAGCATCTGTCATAAACTGATGTCTTCAGTCATGTAAGTCATGTTTCTTCTAGGTCCCCCATTGCTTGCAAAGGCTGACTGGAAGGAGTTAAGACTATTACCCCACAGTAAAACCACATTTGTTGTGGTTTTGTACAAAGACTAGCATACTGGGATTTGGGTCTATAGGAGTTAAATAAGTAAATTTGTGCAGAGGATGAGGGTTTCTGCTTTTGTGAGATTTTACAAGTAGGTTTTTACATGATTTTTATATTACTGCTGTGGCTTAATGAGGAAAACACAAGAACTAATGTTTTCTTAGTTACCTAAAGATAATAAAAACCAGCAGAAGCAGAAAAAACTTTCCCATTTGCCATGGGATCCTAGCTCACACAGTAGCAGGAATTCACAGCCAAGAACATTACACTTTATGATGGTGATGAAGTTCTCCAGTATCCAACAAGAGACTGTTTCAATGATTAAGCGATACAGTTGGATTTAGTGGGACAACTGAGTTCAGATCGACTAGTTATTTGCACTGGAGTTTTTGTGGAGGAGTGAGAAGAAGCAGGGCATCAGAAAGTCACAAGAATTTCTTGGAAGTTTGTTATTGTAGATACCTTTTCTCTTGCTCAGTAAATAGGAGAAGGGAAATCTATAAGGGGGCTTTATTATTCCCATACCAAGGTCTTCAAGGATTGTTTTTGTCATACCTGTATTCTTAGTATCTTGCCTAGCTTCATCAGTGGTTGACTTAGACTCCAAAATCTAGGTCACGTAGAATACAGTAGCAAAGGAACACCAGTAGGATGAAGCACTCTTCTAAGCTACTAAAGCCAGTGCTTATCATAAGACTGGGCAGCAGGAATCACTAATGCCACGAAGTCAGGATTCACGTTAATCTGACTGAATGTACTTTAGGGAGTTCTCAAAATGGTATGGTGACCTGGGTGTTGTACAGAGAGAAGGAAAGAGCGCAGGTATGCTTAAGGAAGGTAATTGACAGCAGTCAAAAAAGTCTGGAGAAACCAAAATATTAAGCTTGGGTTATCAGAAATGATGACTTCAGAATAAATATTCCGAATGGGCTGTGTGAACAATTCATGCCATGGAAACCGGGAGCTGTAGAGAGAAGTCGTCCAACTGTGCTAAAAGATTGTACTTCAGCAGCAAAATTGAAATTGAAACAAAGGTAGCAGCTTGTTTGGGATCTCCTGCTGCTGAGAAGCAGTTGCCTGAGTGAAACCCCAGGGTCTGTTCATCAGAAGAAACAGAAAAGTAAGGAAAAAGAGCCAGAAGAAAAACTATTATACTTCACAGCTGGAAAACGAATTACGCTTGCGTGTGTGTAAGTACACACTAAGGAAATAAAGAGGATGAGTTTTGGAGTAAATGCCTCCAAGACTTGTTTTAGCATCTTTCCAGTTCAGTTAAACAGGTTCCAGGATCTGACAGCTAGGGAAACCCTCTTCTTACCTTTCAGGATACAAAATGGAGGAGACTACAAATTAAGCAATATAAGCAGAGAGTGGGAGTTTTCTGGGAACCGTTGCTTTTCTCATTAGATGGAGGAATGAGGTTCTAGCCATGCAGCAGTCAGTGCTCAGCCCCTCAAATGTGTGCTTAGTGAGGTCCATCTGTGAACAACAGCTGTTGCTGACAAAGAATGATAGGACTCAAAATCTCATTACTGACCCAGTATGTGTGAGGACTGTTACCTATGGATGAAGAAGACCTGCCTTTCAAAAATCAACCGGAATAATTTATTAGAGGCTGGAAAAAAAGAACACGGAAAGATCTAGTGAAGAGGCAGCAATGAAGGTATTTTACCACGCTTTCAGTAGTTCAAGCATCAAGTCTCTTCTATAAAAGTAAACAGTGAGAGAGGATTCTGCTAGGAGGGGAAACGTAGCACAGTTCTTCCAGAAACTTCCTGCATTTGAAATCTATCCTGCTCCCAAAATATGGTGTAGATGTTGACTTTTGATCAATGATCAGGGAAAAGAAAGACAGGACAAATTTTTCAAATTACCTTCTAATGCCTGAAAATGAAGCTGTGGCTTTGTGTGGGAGAGCAAAGGGACCCTGGAGAACAGTCTTGACAGGGGTAGAGCCATACCTATGGTAACGATTCACAAGAGTCCTGATTCCTAAGTCTACCTGTGAAGAGTTGTTTTCCTCTACCAGGATTTGGAGTTTAACAGAGTCTTGTATCTTATGTCAGGTAAAAGCCACTGAGTTTTTATGTTCCAGAGCTTAGAGAGGCTTGATCACAGCCCTAATAGGGTGGTACCTGCCCAAGGCACTGGCAGTCACATTACTGGTCTCTAATCTAAAGATCCGTGCCAAGCAGAGGTATGAGATACGATCTCAGAAGTTGCAGGGAGTCAAGCGAGGAGACAGAGCTTGAAATATGTTTTTTGAGCAATATTGTGACCCTGTAATGTGATCTTTGCAGTCCCGGGTTATTTCCACACCGTTGCTGATAAAGTATTTCTAAGATGCATTCTTGGGCTTTGTGTATTCTGTCTCAAAATAAACATTTTGAGCTGACATCACCTATAAGGAGTTTCATAGAAAGTTGTTTATGTCAAAGCTGAATATATACATCCAGTCTGCCGGTTGCCTCTGCTGGATTCCTAATTCAGAGTTACTCTTCCGGAGTCACCTGGGGTGTACAGTTTACACAGGGAACATGTTCTATATAAAGCATCAATTACCAGTTGCTAAGACCTTTGAGCTTGATGAGCATGACGGCGTCTGTTCTACCTCTTCTAAGAGTCAAGTTCGCATCATTTCTGATACAGTGAATGATAGGTGTACTCCTTACTTTATTCCTGTCTCTTTTCTACCCCTTACTGCCAAGGCATGAACATTTCCGGATTTTTGTAGATCTGTTTGCAAAAAGACAAGCATATAATGAAAAAGGATGTGAAAGAGAAGCCACATGACATCACTTAAGTCAGTTTAAAGAAGCTTGATATTTGGTTGTTTATAATCTCAGTATGTTTGGACTGTGATAAGAGCATTTTTGGTGTGGAGACTGAGCCACAAGGCTTATTGCAGCAATGCAGACAGTGTTTGTCTGTTGGTTAGGGAAATGGACTGGAAGGCAGAAAGGTCTTGGGTCTTAGACCAAGCTGAACCAAGTGACTCATCGTGCGACTCTGGGAAAGTGCATTCAACTCAGTTCTGCAACATTGCAGAAATCAGCCCAGCTGCCAGACTGAACCCAAGCAGGTTGAAAGTCACAAGTCAGTGGTACATATGGGAAAGATGAACCCTTTTTCCTTATGATGGGTATATGTAAATTCTACATATCTTCTCCTGAGCCAAGGTTTCATGGTGTGGTTGTAGTAATATTCTTATATAGTTAATTAGATATTTTGAAAGAAATTGAACCTCCCCCCAAAAAAACCCTTCCCACCCCTTCCATGAAATTTACAGAGAATTGGGCATGAAGGATGAAAAAATATCAAAGGAAAAATGATGGCTATTTATTTTTTAGTTTCAAGGAGAAATTAATTTGGCCTTTCCAGGTTTTGGATTTTAACATCTACAGATTACAAATACACAAAATAACCATTATACTGAGCTATAGTTTTGTCACCTGAGTAGGTGAGCAACTAAACCAGCTTTTTGGTAGAAGTGGCAATTGAAATATGTCATGTAAGTTTTAAGAGCAGAAATTATAATACTTCATCTTGTTTGAATTTTTCAAGTGTTTCTTATGCACGTTGGGACATCTTATTTGCAAAATAAATTTTAAAAAAATTAAAAGGATCTTTTTCAGGTCTCTTCTCTTTTGAGAAATATATTAAGACATTTTTCTAATCAAAAGCATATGGGTTAGAGATTATCAGTAATAACTGTCAGCTTTTATATCCACAAAGAAGAAATTGATCTCTTTTCTGAAAACCCTTTTTTTTTGTGGTTCAGATTGCCTGCCTTGACCCCATTGCAAAGAGCAAAACTTTCACAGAGGTCTGCATATAGTCCTGATATGGCAGATCCTCTTTATCAGCTTCTTTATCAGATATAACCCCCACAATAATCTTCTTTACCCAAGGCTTTTGCAAGTGGCAACATTGACGAATTGAGAGCAGAGAGGGGAAGGCTCAGGGAGGAGGTGAAGTTTTGAAATCTAAACTGAATAGTGAAATGGGTCAGTAAGAAAGCTAGTTCTCATGGGCTTTTTCTTGACTGAAATAGAAAGGAAATGGTGGGTGTTGCATCTGACCAAGCAGTTAGCAGTAAACACTTCCATCATCAAATACAGTTCTTTTTTTCCAGTTTGCAAATCTCTTGTCCATTCTTCTTACTTTTAAGGAAATACCAGTCCAGTCCTCAGAAGCAGTTCTGAAAAATTACATAGCAAATTTCCACATTTAATATTTCCAGTACAGTCATTTGTTTAACAGCCAACTCTGAAAACCAAGCCAGGGCTGTAAGAGTTTTACTGGACTAGACTTATCCATCAGCATGTATGATAAAAGTAGTCTGTCATTCTGTGCCATCACTGACAAACCTGTGCAAATCATTCCTTTCAAATCACGCTCTCAGTGATAGCTCCATACTTCCAGTTCTTGGTATATATTTCCAATTGCAATTTAGTAAATAATTCTGCAGAAAGAACTTCAACTCATCTCTCTTTCTCTCTCTACTGTATTTGATTCTGGAGGCATAACAGGATTTTAGAAGGCCATTAAAAACTGTCACCAACCTCACCCCTCCCACGGATACAAAAGCTACCCTGCCAGAATCTCTGAACTAGGACAAGAGGAAATGGCCTCAAGTTGCACTAGGGGAGGTTCAGATGGGATATTAGGAAAATGATACTGAAAGGGTCATTAAGCATTGGAATGGACTGCCCTAGGAAGTGGTTGAGGCACCTTCCCTGGAGGTATTCAAACCACAGGTTGACATAGTGCTTAGTGACATGGTTTAGTGATGTTTTTTTTATCAGTTAGGTTGATGGTTGATAGGATGATCTTAAAGGTCCCTTCCAACCTAGACAACTCTATGATCCTATGACTGCCTGAGAACCAGGTCAGCAGGTTAAGGCTGGAAAGAGCTATTCTTCAGAGGAAAGCTAACTAACTAATTCAATTTCTAAATACAGTTCATGCACAAACAAGCATTTTCAAGTAATTATAGAAGTCATGAGACTGGGATAAAATCTCAGAGGTTATGCTTACATTTCGGGAAGCCCTGGCACCGTTGCACTGCACTGAACAAACACAGGCAATACAGCCCTGCAAACAGCTGTACGGCTGGTTTCCATCACTCCCTTCCCCACCAGCAGGGCTGATGCAGTTGCTTTGCTGCTGGTTTAAAAGCAAAAAATCTTTCCTACATTGGCAGGTTGGTTTGTTCTTACTGTAATAGGTGCAGTGGGGTTTTCAGAAATACTGGATGCACATCTGAAGTATAATTGAGCAACTTTTAAGGTTTACCAACCAGTAAGAATAATATGTTCTTAAGTAAGTTTCCTGAGTCTGCCAATTTACGTAGGTGAGTAAACTAGACAGGTCAAATAACTGGCGTGGTTTATAAATAGACTAAAAAAAAAATCTCCATATATAGAATAGCATCCAGACTTTCTATTGTTTGAAGCAAATGATATCATTATTTGGATGTCTTTCCAGAACTGAAAAGGACTAGACTTCGGAAACTAAAAGTAGTTAAATATAGAAATTGCTACTTTTAATGAGTGGATGCTGTGTTTCATTATTATGCTACTAGTATGTGAACAAATGCTTTTCTGTTCTTAGGGATGGGAAGGGGGAGATTATTCCAGTAATATAAGATATTGGACAAAAGCCAAATTCAAATTAAGGGCTGACCATGTCTTTACTCCTATTCCTTTATGGAAAATATTTTTGATCCACTGTGCAGTGTAACTGCACATATGAGGTGATTACACTGTCCACTGTCTTGTGCCTTGCATAAGCCTTTACAGTTGTGCAGATCAAATACAAAATGCAGTGGTTTGCATAAAATAAAATAATAGAATAAAAATTAAAAGAGAGACAGTGTAGCTTGTCATCACAGACTCCCTAATAAGTGATTACATCTGCTTTGCCAAGTCATAGAGCTTTCTTCGTCGCTGATAAAAACACTTCTGACTCCTGCAATACTGCTTTTTAAAACCACCTAAGTAGCTTCTGTGGAGACACACAAAATTTCTAGAGATGAGGTGCTGGGAATAAGGGCTCATGTTGAGATGTCCCAGCACTCTTCCTCTGAAGACCACCATCCTTTCAGATGAGGAATGCCATGTTGGATGCTAGATAAGAGTCTGTTGTCTCATAAGGAAAGATAATAGACTAAAATAATATGCACCACTAAAAGGACACATTTACAAAGATGGAATCAAGTTTAACAAGATATCAAACCCTATTTTAATTTACCAATCCAGATTTTCCTCCAGCTACTTCTGCATCTTCTACCTTTCTCTCAGATTTAGCTAAAAATTCCCATTTTGAACAAAGAGGTAGTTGATATGAAGTCACCTAAATTTAGGAATCTGCATATCCACAAGGTGTCTGAGTTCTCTTTCTAATCAGGGTAGCCAACAGGCTTGCCTTAACTAATAGTAATAATTAATGCATGTACCTTTGCTTACCTTTATTAATGCATTTCCAGCTTCAAACTCTTACTAGACTCATACTTGTGGGGTTTTTTTCCTGCAAACAAACCTGATTATTAAGTTGATAAAACTGAAAGTGGAGTGCTCATAGGCAACACTTTTATTGTCTTTTTGTGGTCACTCTTGGCCATAGGTGTCAGCTGATGACCATGTAATGTTTGCCCCTTTGTAAGAGGTAAGAGATATCTTCAACCATGGCTGCACACTCTTCAAAGAGCTTAGTTTGTCTGCAGCATCACTTCTCTCTTGCTAGTGCATGTTCAAGTCTTAGTTGCCGATTAAGACAAAAATTGTCATTCCTTTAGACAACTAACTCACCTGTCTCAAATAGAGAAGTGCCATAGGACATTATTCTGCCTCCTCTGGATGCAGTTTTGTTCTAAGAAGAGCCCTCTGCATCTTCAGCCTCCTTTATTAGTTCCTGAGAGCTGGAGCACATTCATGCAGAGACTCGTGACTGCTTTTTGGGGCTCCCTTTCCCATGGCATTACAGATTCTTCAAAAATAAGCAGCAGCAGCAGCGATAAAATTTTCGATAGCAGTGACTATTTCTTATTGTTTGATATTTTAAAATGTTTTAACTGGATTTTCCCATCTTATGTTCTAGTCCCTTTCTTAGGATAACATATAATCATCTCTGTGAGGGAAAAAAAAAAAAAGGCAAAAGGCAACTGAACCCAACTTCATCACCTGTAAAATACGAGACCTCCATTCACTGAACTCTTGACAGAAAATGATGTCACCGTATACGCTGCTTGCTCGGAAGTGTACTCTTGGCAAACAATCTCATGTTGGGCAAGTGGGCAAGACCCCTGGACAATTATTCAAATATCCGTACTGTATATTTAGGCAGCTTTTAAGATTTACTCTCTGAGCCTCTTGAAGACCTTTTGGGGTTTTTTTTTCCTTAATGCCTACTATATCACAGCAGCTCCTTCTGGATTCCATCTGGTTTGCTGGGTAAATATGTGTTTGGATGCAAGCCACAAAATTAGAAATGCTTTTATGAAAATGTGAAGGGTAGGTTCACACTGTATCATGTCTGGTTTCTGCAGTTGTTACAAGGCAGTGTCTCGAGTCTGCGACAAGAGAACTTTTTAATTTCAAGAGGGGGTGGTAAATAGTCCCTCAAATAAAGGGAACATGTGGAGCTGTGAAGTTTCACTTTGAAATGAAACTATGCAGCCTTCAAATCAAGGCCGCATGCCAGAAAGTTCATATAATCAAGAGCCACAAGCCAGCCCATAAGAGGAAAGTCTTTTATAGCTTCACTTCTGAGAGGTACAGAATTCATGTTTCCCGTTGTTGGCTTCAACATACTTGCTGAGATTCACTCAGGAAGACAACTTTCCATCTGTTGGGGTCTTCTGAGCATCAGAGACTTTGTACTCTCTTGCCCTTCCCAAACATTAAGCACAGGTGTCCCAGCCCCTGGGAGCAGTGCTACTTTTGGATATTCCCTCTGTTATTCCCATGCCCGTCAGGACCCAAAACCAAAGCAAGCTGCTTGCTTGGCGACCTGCCTCCCAGTTTTCTCTATACACTCCATCACAAGAAGGAGGTGGCATTTGAAACTCCACACCAATCAATAATACATAATTGATTGCCACAGGCATTGCTGTTCTCATTGCATTGGGAAGATTGCATTAGGCAGTTGTTAAGAGACCAGCTTTTTCTTAGTATGGCTGATGGTAAGTCTCTTCGTGTTCCTCCTGGGACCAGTTTCCTCCTCCAGGTTTTTCCAATTGAAGGATGTGCAAAATACATGGCTCCCCCTACTTTTGATGGGAAGTGTAAACATTCATATGATATTGAGGTCACGCGCTAAATTATTCCAGTTGCCATGCATCCAGTCTAGAAAAGGTACTGGCTCCCATTCAAATATGAAAGAAAGAATTATTTCTTAGCGAACTAATTCTCAGAACAGTTGGAGAGAGGATCCACACCCACATCTTTTCCTTCCTCTCCGAGTGTGCCAATTTATCTCTGCCTTTCCCTTGCCAATTAAGGTCTTCACAGTGGTCTTACTGTCCGGTGCACCAGTAGCTACTGGCTTGCGAGCAGGCGGTTTCAGATGGCTGGTTCCTTCTTTGGCATTGTGACTCTGAGGACAGAGCGTTTTCCAGACCGAGCCTGACACTGGGCACTCTGGACCTCCCCCGCTGAAGTGTTCTCCATACTTGTTTTGAACGGTTGTTTATACATGTTTCTAGAGAAATAAGTTTGGCATCCAGGCAACAAATGTTTTCGACTCTTTAAGAAGTAAAATGCTGGTTTTGAGCAAATACAACTGTGCTGTCACACTTGAAACCAGTGAAGTTCCTATCTGTCTGGTTCATCAACAGCAGGAGTACCCCATCATACTCCTGCTTTATTTTTTTCTCCTTTCTTTGAAAGGAAACAGAAATTTAATGTTTCTAAGTCAGGGCTTTATAAAACGAATTTGAAATTAATGTGACTTCCGATATCTGAAGGTCAAACGTGGAAACAGAGGTCCATATTGGAAGTGTGGGCTGGGCTGGTCGCCCTGGTGGTGACACAGAGGGCTGCCTCGCAGGCATGCCAGGAATTCTCTCGGGACTTCCAGGCTGAAGTCTCACATGAAGCATCCAAATGTGCTCCTGGTTGTCACACTGCAGAAGCATGTGATATGTCAGCACCCTCAGTCGTAGCTCAGCTTTTCAGCAAGCTCCCAGAACTTCTAAAACCTTTCTTGGTGAAAGTTAGCCAGCTCGGAGGGGCTGCTGTGATTGATGGAGAGAACACAATGGGGCTTGTCAGGACAAAAGTTAATGCAAAACTCCAACCTATAAAACTATCAAAGAAAATGTCAGTGTGCAGAGTCTTTTGATTACTCGTTGCAATATTTTTGTTATCATTTCCGTGTTGGTTTGGTTTTCTTTTTTTTCTTGAGCTGCGTGTAAGGAAATGGCTTATATTTCCTGGTCTTTCTGTACTCATAGAACTGTACTTTGAGGTCTGTCCTCTGGTTGCCTTTGTTCTTTGTCAGAATACCAGCCCTTGAAGTGAAGGTACTTGAATAGGCACACACAGAGATAACGATTACACAAACGCGGCTAAGATTAGTAATAAATAAATCATTAATGTGCAGAAAAGTTTAAAGAGAACTGCATATATGTTTCTGGGGTTTTTAAGAATTGGGCTGAAAGAAACTGCAATTTAAACTGCATAAAAATGAGAAGATGTTTGTACTAGGCAAATAAACAAGCCTTGCAAACATAGATGGCACTTAGGTGTTTTCTCTTGCTTGTGTTTAAGCAGTGCTCACATTCCTTGAACCATCAATCTTACATTCATTCTGATATTAAAAGGAGAGTTGGAAAAGTCTCTCTTCTCCCTTTCAGTTTATTGCTTTCATCATTCCCTTTCTCCATCCCTTCCAGCCCAGTTCACAGCCTGCTGGTTGAAGCTTTCCCAGGGGCAGGTGCGTGTTTGATTTTGCCCGTCAGAGGACTGCAATTAGGTCTCCCATTTCCTAAGAGACTGTGCTGACTGCTGTGCTATTGTGTGCAATGAATGGGCCAGAGCAAAGCTGTTCTGCTCAGTCTTGCTCTGCCCCATCATCTTCTCCAGCTCTATTTTAAAAATAAAAGAGCTGTAACCACATTTTTCCAGTAGGTCAGGCTCCGTGAGCTAGACATACTCATATAGGCCCCTGTGGAGATGTCTAAGCTGGTAAATAAAAGAGGGCAGAGAGTGAATTGCAGATAGTCATCTATTCTGGACTGCTCTGTGCTGGTCTCTGCAAGATCTCTGCTCTAGAGTTGCCTAGTTCTGAACACTGTGAACCTTACCATATCTGTGCCACTTGCCCACAGAGCTGGGGATCTGTCTCCAGCCCTTCAGGTGTGGTAGTTTCTGCCTGATTTTAAGATCCCAGAGCAAGTCGGCTGGAACCCACATGGCTGGGTGGCACATTCTTTTATGCATGACCAGAAGCTGCCCTCCTGCCAGCAGGAGGAGGAGATGGACAGGATGTTTTGGTCCCTCCAGGATGAAGCGGAAGCTTTGTAGAGGGGTCTTACTCTGCAAATCCAACTCTCCCCCTTTAGACTGGAGATGTGAGACGTAATTTAGGATGTTTGCTGATTAAAGAACACACCTCTATGAACCTAATAATACTTTAATTGGCCAAGTAAAACACCACTGTTGTTAGTTGTATTAATTCACAACTACATCACTGCAAAAAACACTGAATTACAGTTCTATTGGTTATTGTTAGTATTAGTCTTCATACAAAATTACTATAAAGAAATCTTACAAATCACACAAAAGGGCCATTTAGTTGCAATTCTATTGCCTTCCTCCTGCAGTTGGTGTTCAGGTGTAAGCCTGTCCTTCCTTACAAGTTTACCTCTTCTCACTCCACCCACCCACAGCAGGTCTTTCAGGGACATGACTGATGGAGAGACCTGTGGGCTCTCCTAAGGGGTCTCACAGTGAGCTTGTGCCCACAGGTCAGCATCACCACTGGCTGCAGATATCCATGCTCTTGCTCTTAACATACCCTTCCACCATCTTCGGTCTTCACTTAATTGGATGCCCTATTCCTCTCTTTACCTTTTCCATCTTTTTACCACCCTTGCACCTCTTTTTCTCTGCCTATACTCCTCCCAAATAAACAACCTACTGCTAGGTACTTTTTCCTCATTGGTCCCAAATTTGTTACACCTGAAATTTCTGACACTTGAAGTTTCTGACACTACTGCCTAGGCAATTTTGGCTCGATATGCTTGCCTCCAAAGGCTGCCTTGTGGCCCTGTGGTTCATGTTGGTTACATTTAATTTATATTACATATTTTTTGGCAGAATTTTCATCCTTCAGCCTTGACTCCCTAGCTTAATTCTAATTAAGCAATACTTTACGCATGGAGAGCTTGCATACCAGTGCAATGGTATAACCTGCTTTGTGTTTGCACCATATGTCTGCTCTTAGATACTTTTGCGTACACTTGGTGTTCCCATCAGAGACCACAGGTGTCTCTGACACTTAGCACAGGATTCATCTCACCTGAAACTGGACACTTGCACTGTAGACACGTCTCATCTAGATACCTTAGGCTACTTTTCTAATCCCCTCACTCTTCTAGCATGGGATTTCTCTCAGATGTGTGAAATAGTTCTGATGAGATTCCCTGAATGGTCTATAACAGCAGGCCAAACGTTCTGCCTTTATCACTGACATCTCAAATTAGATTATATAAACCCTATTTCTAGACTCTGCCAGATTCTGGACTTTTTTATGAGTAGTGGATTTCAGGATCATCCAAAAGATAAGCAAGACCTGGAATTGAAGGTTTTGTCAGCAGATGACTTCAGAGTTGGGGCTGTTGCCACGCTTCCAGTTTGGTTGCACAGATCCTAGAATATCTTTCTGCTGCAAATGCGTTTTTCGTCATTTAATTGCATATTGAGCAAATGAGGAGATTCATCTCCCTGTCCTTAGACTTCTACAGTGGATGGATGTCTCCGTATAAGCTAGTCACTTCCACCCACCTTTACAGCTAAGAGAGAGCAGTAGGTGCTTTCTGGGAGAGATACAGCTGGTCAGTTTCTCTCCTGGTATCAGGATGGGATGAGTTGTTTCCTAGGATTGGACCGTTCTCCTCACTGACCAAAAAGGTATTCCAAGTACCTGTCTCAAATCAAGACACCTACATTTGGATGTCACCATTGGTATTATATTCCCAGAAATCTGTTTTCCTCAGGAAATAAATACTTGCAGTACATTAAAACTGCATTGTCCTTTGCTAAATTTTAAACTGGGTTTTTTGCATTCTAATTATTGATTGATACGTGTTCATTTGATTTCCCTTCATCTCAGTTGTGTGCCCATGTGTATAACTGTTTTTGACAAAGTTTTACAAGGATTCTTAACAGATTTATTTCTTAACATTAAAAAACTTTTTAACCATAAGGTTTTATGCTGTAACTTCCCAGTAATGTCAGATTAAGCAACAGTGCAATGATCTGCCTTCAATAAATTATAAACATTCATAGATAATAAAGTAGAAAATGCTACACGTGACTAAAAGCTCCCAGAGTCATCCCACTAGCAGTCAAGAAGTGGAAATTAAGCAATGAGGGGAGGCCAAGTGTTTATCCAGAAGAGATACATTAATGCTGGTCTCAAATGTTTTCCCATTATGTTTCCTACCTTTGGAGAATTCTTCCAGATTTTTCTTTTCATTATCTGAAGAATCTATGTGCATAAAAGGACATAAAATGAGAAAATTGAAAAAAAAAAAAAAGCTTCCTAAAATTGTGGAAGAAAACAATTGTGTCCCTACATTAGCTGATGGTATTGTTACAGCATACAAATTAAAATGTTGGATGGTGGATAGTACACAAACAATAGACCTTGAACTTCTTCCAGTTGAAATAAGTATTAGCAGCCTCCTTTTTTTTTTTTCTTTTAAAGTGCACAAATATCTTACCATAGTTCTGATTCACACTCTATTTTCTCCTTAGCAACAGTTTACCAAATTTAGATTCACTCTGCTAATTAAGAAAGAAATAAACTTATTGTTCTACTTGTTGTTTTCTCAGTAGGCATAATTGAAAACTCACATGGTAAAATTACTATATCTGTCAGTCTGTTACTGTTAGGCTAGGATGTACTGTTATTTACAGCTCCAAACAAGCCAGTTCTCTAAAAGTTCAGAATTTATTCTTATTAATAGCAGCACTACTCTTAGCAAACTGCTCCTTAATAAAGACCCGCACCTGCAGAGGAATATGTTCACACAGGCCGTACATCTGCATGGCGTCCATAAAAATGAATAGGACTATTAGTAATTCCTGAAAAGGAATTGAGAGAAAAACTGTGTGAAGTGAAGGATCCTGAGAAAGTGATGCACATTACATTTACAAATAGGTTAATAAGAAAAAACCCACAGAAATACTGAGTTTGTCACCATCTAAATATTTTAAAAATGGACCAATCTGAGCAAGCTGTGTTTATAAAACAGTCTTGGCTTATTATTTCCTCTAAACAATAACCTAAACATAAAGCAGAGTTCATAATATGACGTAGAGCACTGTTACGTCCGTGAAACAATTTCCGGAATCAAACACTTAACCTTTAAATAGCTCAGGGCATGGTTTCAGTGCTGTGGACCTCTTTTATCAGTATGAAAAGTCTCTTTGTTTCATTAAATGTGAGAATTAAATATAAGTCTGCAACAAAAGTATTTTAATATATAAAAACAGGTAAGATACAGAATTGAACCCTCTCAGGACAAGCATAAGAACTTGGTTTGGGAACTTTGTATTACTGCTTGTCTTAAGATTGAGAGCCTGTTGTACAAATATGACCAAATGAGGACTTGGGCAACGTCTGGCACCTGTTCCATACCTTGTATTCATTTGGCTCCCAGGGAGGAATCCAAACCCTGGAGCTGCGTTTTCAGTTTCCCATTAGTGTGATGGCAGAGGTAGATACCTGAGAAATGTGACTCACTCCCAGGTGTTGAGCAGGGGATTGCTTAGAGCTACATGAAAAATGCTGAGCACGGCAGTGTCGGTCCCTCTCTGGATTTAAGCTCCTTGAGTCAGGGCTAGAGGTGGGAATGGCAGCATCGCTGCCTATTTAAGCAACAGCACAGCAGTTCAGAGAACCCATCTTCTTTTCTTTTGATGGCTTGTTGATAACCCTGTCACCTCCCTTCCAAGAGTTGACGTGCTCAAGCTATGAAGGAGGCAGGAAGGGTGAAGGAACCATTTGTCACTGCTACAGCGCAATGAAGAACTCAGGGTTCTTCCAGCCAGGAGGGGAGCAAGGAACATGGAGCCTGACTCTGTATCCTACAGCTGGGGTGCCTTGAGCTTTTATCTAAGGAGCAGTGCCTGTGAAAATTAGCAGCTGCCCTGAACGAGGGGCTATGGTTCCAAGATGTCCTTCCTATTGCCACTAGACTTCAGTCCTTCTCTCTTTTTCTTCTGGCGCTTTAAGTATTTGCTGTGGGGCAAACCAGCTTTGGAAATAGCGATGACAAATCCCTTCCTCCTTTCCCAGATTACTTACTAGGCTGCTGGGGCACTTTCAGGGGCTCCAAACCCTGGGCTTAGGCGGGCCGCAGGCTGGTCTTCACAGTGTTCCTAATTATTAAGTTACAGTCATAAAAGTCACACCACAGCATGCACAGCATCTCTGCTGTTCAGGTTTCTGAACAAGAGCGGCTGTGGCTGCAGCATTTCGTGCAGGCAGTGTGTGGTAGGTGTAATCTGAACTGGTCTGCCTGTCGAAGTCCATCCAAGGATCTGCATGGAGTGGCGCGTGTTTGGTCACCCATATTATTTGCAGCCCATGCCAAGGTGGTTCTGGACAGGCAGGAGAGAGGTAACTGCAGCCATCTATTTAATCTAGGTCTGACTTCTAGGTCACAGTGGTTGGCTGCTATCAAGTTTTGGGGGCCTCCAGAATAGGCAGCCATTGAAGAGGAGAGGGCAGGCTTATAATTTTGAACATGATACCTATGTCTTCCTTTATGTCCACCCATAAATATTTTAAAATATAGCAACAATTTAGAGCATGCATAGAAGGATGTGATGTATTGTGACCTAGGACTTAGTCAGTGTCCCTGAAGAATCCAAGCAGCTGCTCTTCTGTGATACAATATCTGTTGCATATGTCAAAAAGATGTGTGAGATACAGCTCAGCATGGAGCTGCAATGTTTTGAAAATGTGGAGGGAAATTAATAGAGTAACATTATATTTCTTGATGCTGATCTCCAAGAACTGGAAAGCCACTCATGGCTGCTTCTAAACACAGATTAAAGGTTTCAACTGGAAGTCTGATCCTGGTCTTCACTTGGGCAAGTTCCCAGCGAGTCTGCTAAGCAAAGCTTATTGTGCTGAGCCAGGTATTGTAGCTGATACCTTTTAACAGTTCGTTTTATGTGTGTTCTGGTTTGCAGGGTGGAAAGAAATACACAGGACCATGTGGAGGAAGAGACTGCAGTGGAGGATGTCAGTGTTTCCCTGAAAAAGGAAGCCGTGTAAGTAGCAATTTTTCCCTGTAAAATGTTCTTGATGGTACCAGTTCAATGCTGCTTGCTGTAAGGATTTGGATCTTGGGCTAAGTGTATTCAAACAATTATTCTTTTTCAGGAAAAAGTGATTGTTGTTTCATCTTACTTCCTCAAGAGCTTCTAGATTTGAATAAATACTTTGCTATGAAATATAGCAGGTTCTTCTTTCAAAAATCAGAGCCATCAGACAGCCATGATGAGCTGACCAGATCAGAATTTTAGGGACGCTGTGTACTAGAGCATCACTGGATTTTGTGGCAGTGCTAAGTGAATATGGACAAAATCACTCAGTAATGTTCTTGAAGTCTTTCCAACGAAATGGTATCTGATGAAAAGATACCTCATGCATGTGTTTTCAATTAAAGCAGAAGGGACCCAGGCCTGCAAAACCTTAAAACCCTGCTGGAAGGGAACCACTTGGGACTTCTGGCATTAGGGTGTTGCTGATAGTCTGTTCTTTGGTTTGGGGAGTAGTGCGGAATGAGGCAGAGGAAGGGAGATGGGGTGGAGGGGATTAGCCACCTACCACAAAGAGCTCCGAGAAAAAGGGCAGTTCCTATCCTGTATGGCTTGGAGCCCTGCCTGGCAGGCTCCTGTACAGCTTGGTCTTCTGCAGCTGAGACAGTGACTCAGCCTTTTCCATCCACCCATCTCTAAGAATAAGTCAGGCAAGAGATGCGGCAGGTCATATGCTCTTTCTGCTATCACAAACCTCATAAGATTTTTTAGTTCTCTGCCTTCCCTCCACGCAGCAGGCCATCAATTCCTGTTCCCATCACATTCCTCAAGCTTGACTCCACGTCTGAGTGAAGGAAGAGGTGGTAGGAAAGTCACAGTGTAGGTAGGAGGCCAGGAACACTCTTGTTTACAGCAGAAGTCCCGATGTCTCCATGGAAGTCAGATGATCCTGGGGTTACCATGCCATGAGGACTGTAACAGTTATACTACCATCCCCTGACCATGATCTGCTTGTGGTCTGCTTTCCATTACAATAACCTAATCGCAAACTGATGAAGCTGAGGACAAACAAGCCCTCCCCTGAGAGACAGCTTCTGGTGGGGCTCCCTCCAGCTGTTACTGCCTTACCCTCATCATCCAGCACATGAAGTTTGGCAAGTGCCTCTTGCCACTTCCCTCCAAGGGCACTGAAAGACAAAAACTGATGCCGTATGAAACAGCTTCAAGTATGACATCACTATGTCTTTTTTCAGTGTAATTTTTTGTTGTTGTTGTTCTGAAAGCAAAGCATGGATGTACTTGTTCTCCCCCAGAGTTTGTGAAAGTATGGATCTGTCAAAAAACTACCAACTTCTGTGACTGACATATTTTACATGTTCCTCATTGACTGAATAACCCTTAATTTCAAGTTGCCAAGTCTGCGAGAGAAAAGAGGTAGCTAAACAAAATGAATTGCATGGGTTAGAAAAGCTGAAAATGTTAAATTACCAAAGTAGAGAGTCTGTCAGGTGCCACTGATGAGATGCTCCCTGTGAGTTGCTCAGTATCTAGATTGGGAGATAAGAGCAGATTTTATGTACTCCCACTCTGATTTAGCTCAGGGGAGTAAGTAAGCAATAACCTTGGCCCTGCCTTTAAATATACTCTAAAAAAGAGAAAAGGAGGATGTTACAAAATGTGAATTATATTTTGTGACCGTGGTTAATTGTCCAAGATGTGAAGGAGTGCTGGGGAAAGTGATTCAAAGAATGTTATAACACTTTAAAAATTGTATTTTAACTCCCTGAAATGATGTACCTCACTCTGAGTCAGCATACACTGCGTGTATTTTGTGTCTGCTGGTCTCTTCAGATGTCACAACCCCTGTTAAACATCTGGTTTAAGGAACAAGAATGGCCTTTAGAGACTAGTCGAATTTGGCATAGCTTCTGGTCTCATGCTAATCCTCAATGGGAATATTTATTTTCACGAAACCTCTGTATAATCTGGCACGACACACATTTTCTGTTTGAGGTGACTCATTACATGCACAATAGACATATTGCATGTTTGCACTTGTAAGAATGCCTGAAGCAGTCTGTCAGACCCTGCTTCTGCAGTGACTCTCCGTGTCGGGGCAACAGAGCTGTCACTTGCAGGGGGCATCTGGAAGTGGGGTGGGAGCAGCGCTGCGAGGGTCTGCAGCCAGCTGTGAGCCCTACCCTGCCCTGGAAATTCACCTTCTCTTCATGACAGGTCTCTCAAACTCAGGCAAACAAAAGCACTTTCTTTGGGTTGCTGCTACTGAATGCATTTCAGAAGCTGTTGAATGAAGTGAATTCATTGAAGCAGAAATACAATTGAAAGCTGTGAAAGTAGAAAAGGTCTGAAAAAGTGCCTGCTTTTTATTTATATGCGCTTCCACTTCCACTTTTTGCCGTTGTATGAGTTACAGTCTTAAGGTACAGCATTAAATACAGATGCTTCCCTTCATTTGTTGTCTAAACGCCATGGCTTTTGTTTTTAAAAAAGTGGTTTTTTACAAAATACGCTCACTGATGTCTTCTGGGGGCTCTGAGCTAGAGGCAGGGAGGCACTGTCTAGATGTGTGAGGATTCAGCCAGGCTTTGGTGATTTGTGCCAGAGCTCCAGATGCAGGACAGCTGGAGTTGTCCCTGTTCTTCTATCTCCACTGCTTTTAGTTCGGGACTAGAAAGGTTAGGCACGAAGGCACAGGAAAGTTGAATCCTGTTTCAGACGGGCAGTTTCTAGGGACAGGAGGCCACCTAACACACGTTAGTGCATGCACCTAGCAGGCCTGCCGGAAAGAGGTATGTGTTTTTAGTTTTTTCCTCCGCTATTTTTTTGGCTGGGCTCAGCCCTGCAGCTTTCCCTGGGCTCAGACACAGCTTGACGAAATCCAGCGGGGACAGGAAAATGGAACAACAGGAGCTTTGTCTGCCCGCTGTGGCGGTGGGGGAGCTGCTGGAGCAAGGCAGAGGCCGCGGCTAACCTGCCCCCTACAAACAGACCTGCTCGAGGGAATGTGAGGACACCTGCAAAAGGCACTTTCTGCCTCATTCCCAGGAGGAAAACAGGTCAAATACAAATGTTCAGAGAATCATAGGACGTTGCTGATAACCACCTTTGCAGTTTGCAGCAAACACTGAGCTGTTGCTCAGAGAAGTTTCTCTAAAAGAATGTCTTTCTTGGGCCACACGCAATCCCCTTGAAGTTCCCACCTCCTGTCTTGCTTTTGAGTTCACACCTTCAGAGGAAAAAGACTAAAGGGAACTTCTTCCATAAGCTGGCTTTTTTCCAGTGCCTAATGACACTCTAGTCTTTGTTCTTTCTCACTGCAGCCTCATTATTTCACTTTAACAAGTGAAATAAGGGTGAAGCAAGGGTTGTCAGACATTGAAATGGGCTGCCCAGGGAGGTGGTTGAGGCACCATCCCTGGAGGTGTTCAAAAGACAGGTTGATGTAGTGCTGGGAGGTATGGTTTAGTGATGATGCTCCTTGTTTGTTGTGTGGGTGTCTATTTTTGTCAGTTAGGTTGACGGTTGGACAAGATGATCTTTAAGGTCCCTTCCAACCTAGAAGATTCTGTGATTCTGTGATTCTGTGAGCGACAGGACAAGAGGAAATGGCCTCAAGTTGCGCCAGGGGAGGTTCAGGCTGGATATTAGGAAAAATTTTTTCACTGAAAGGGTTGTCAGACATTGGAATGGGCTGCCCAGGGAGGTGGTTGAGGCACCATCCCTGGAGGTGTTCAAAAGACAGGTTGATGTAGTGCTGGGAGGTATGGTTTAGTGATGATGCTCCTTGTTTGTTGTGTGGGTGTCTATTTTTGTCAGTTAGGTTGACGGTTGGACAAGATGATCTTTAAGGTCCCTTCCAACCTAGAAGATTCTGTGATTCTGTGATTCTGTGATTAACCTAGGTGCATATTTACTGTTAGCTGGATACGAATATCCAGTCTATCTAACCATACCTTACAACTATGCGGGTGGTTGGAGCTGGGGCTGCAGGAGCCAAGCTTGGGGACAAGCCTCACCCTCACCTCCCCTTCTCACAGCTGGCAAAAAGCTCTGCAGAGTTCCAGAAGTGTCCAAATCCACACAAAAAGAAACCACGGTATAAGCCTCAGAGGAGGGCACACAGTGAAAAGAGAGAGGAGAGCCAACAGGTTCATCTTCTCCCTAATATGAGACAGACTCATCTTCTTATTTTCTCCTGAGACAACTTATCCTAAGGTGTTCTCTTAAGACAACATCCTCTCCCTGAGCTGCATGTGGAAAAAATACTGTAAGGAGTACCTAAGTAGCTGGGTAAGAGGGAAAGGAGAAAAGGGAATCACTGATACGGTATTGAAATTCTGGTTTGAATAAAACAGAAACCCTGGACTAAAGGAAAAACATGAAGCAAAAACCTTCTGGTTTCTTCCTTTTTCCTCTAGATTTTTATTGCAACTCCTAAAATTTTGAGATTTGGAGTTCTTTGCAAACTATATATTGGGCTGAGTACAATATATGCACCTTTAAAATTTGTTAAACATTAATGCACTTTATGTAGGAAACAATAACTCCTTTCAGTACAATGGCCAACTGCTTGACCTATTGAAGTTCATAATCAACCTCACTTCATAATTGACCTAGAAGGCTTTGTAGAAAGTGGAAGTGAGTAGAATTCTTTTTGATCTTTCTATAGAGTGAGAAAATGCACTTTATTGAAATCTCACTTTGTACTTTGTGTCTGAGTCAAGCAGCTAACAGTGCTCCGGCCATTTAGCCATTGTTTTTGCAAGGGGCTGGAATAATGGGAACTGTGAAATGAAAAGACAGCCGCGTGTCCTGCCATAAAGGCCGCTTTCGAGAAATGCTTAAACATTCCTTTTTAACCAAGGCTGGCATGAAAGTTCACTATAACTCCTTTACAGATATCTGTTATATTGCTTTTGCTAATGCAATGGCCAAGGGTAAGCTATTACCCATTCACCTATAATCACTTCCATTTGCTTTTGGGTGATATACAACCACGAAATCTAGTGTCTGATCCTTACTTACAAGCATTTTCCATACAAGTTTAAATCTTAACACATGGACTAGATCTAGCAATGTTTTTCTCCATAATTTAAAAAGCCACAACAAAACACACCACTTAAATAATCTAAAGACAATTCCATTCTTATATCCTAGGGAAATGTTTAAATCCAGTAAAAACATTTTATCAACTGTCAGTGTAATTCTTGAACGTCAGAATTAACTGGCTTCTAAGCTGGCATAATGGCAGTAGCTCCTTTGTAACTCTTGGTGAGTGTTAGTTGATATAGGTAATGAAATCTGATATTTTACTCTATTTTTACAAAATAAGAACATAAGAACTGTCTTCTCAAATTAGACCAGTAATTCATCTGGCCCATTAATTCATCTAGTCCCCAACAGTAGGAGATGCTATTTATGGGGAGCACAGAGGTCTGGCAGCTATCTGCAGTCCATTTCCCTTGTACCCAAGATCACCCTATTCGTATCATCCTTCAGTGTTTCTCCCTGAATTTGTCTAAGCCTTTTTGGAAGCTACTGTAGCTGTGTGTCTTCACAACATCCAGTGGCACCAAGGAGTTCATTACTCAAATGATATAAAATTACTGTCTGACCTGTTCTTAGCCAACTTCCCTCTGGTTTAATCAAGTACACCCTATTTCTAGTACTGTAAGATTTGGGAAGGAGCAGTTCTGCATTTACCTTATTCACTGCTTCCCTAATTTTGTAAACCTCAACCATATTCCCTCTCAGCTTTCTCCTGTCCAAAAAGAAGAGGTTCTCTTTTGAAGGCAACACTCCAACCCTTAGTCCCTTTGTTCTTCTCTCTCTTCCGTGAGAGACCCGAACTGTACACAGCACTTGGGATTATGGGTGCACCAAAGTCTTACTTAGCAGCAAATTGACACCCTTTGTTTTCTTCTCAATACCATTCTTTATTCCCCTCTACATTGAAACCTATTTTCTAGCCCCTTTCTGGATCTCCCAAGCTGGGAGATCACCAGATCTCCCCGTCCCCCATCACCAGCATGGCATTTAATAATCTGAGGGAGGTTAGTATCATCTATAGACTTGGATATTTCATGGTTCAGTCCCTTCCCTACCTCACTGCTGAAATCTTTACTAAAACCCATTCCAGAACCTGTGTCTGAGAGAACCCACTACCGTTGCATCTCCATTTTAAAATGTGACTATCAAGTACTATTCTTTTCTTCCTATCCTTTAACAGCCTTCAGGAAGAGAGCACTTCTCTTCCAATCCAAGAGAATTTATTTTTAAAAGCTTTGGTGAAATACTTTGTCAAAACCAGTTTGAAAATCTACAGATGTTATGGTCACTAGGGACTGCTTTACTGTACTTATCCTGCTGTTTGGTCTGTGTATTCTTTAAGGTAGACTTCTGCCTGGCCGGGCAGGAAAGTCAGACAAACTGGCCCACAGCTCCCAGGGTCTCTTCTTGGGTCTCTTTTCTGCATGGGAGCTTGGTTGACACCAACCCACTGGTGCAGTGGCAGTTTGTGATGATGAGTTATACACCTTGCCAGCAGTTCTGCAATTTCATACTTGAATTCTTTCAGAAGTCCCAGGTGAACGTCACCCAGTCCTGGTCACTTAGTGACACCTGCCTTATCTGTTTTATCTACTACTTCCTTTATATTTACCTGAAATTAATCTGGCTCAAAGAACAGCTTGAATTTGGGACCTTCTCAAAGACCTTCAGCATTAAAGGCCTATGCGAAGGAGTCACTTACCTTCTCTGCTATGGCCTTATTGTCACCAAGTGCCCCTTATAAACCTTTGGCATGATGTGGTACTGCTATTTCCCTTGATGGCTTCTTGCTTTTCTTTAAACACATTTTTACTATCTGCTTGATGTTATTCTGCAAAATATTCACATTCTTTTTTAGCCATCCTTGTTGCCATTTACTCTTGATCTCATTTTTATGGTCCCTCCTGTTCATTTCAGCAATTTTTTAGATGCTAACCTTTTTCCCTACAATAGCCTCCTTAGCTTTTTTTATGAGCTATGCAGGGGTTTTATTGAGCTGTTTTACTTTCTTTTTGATATGTGACACATAGTTTACTGGGACTTTTAATACAGTGTTTTTGAAAAGCCTCCAGGTTGCTTTAGGCTTCTTGCCTTTTTGACTGCTTTTTAAGATTTTTACTATTTTTGTGATTTTTATGTACTTCCCCTTCTTGAAATTGGATATCTGTGTGATGTATTTGTTTGGCTTGCTCCATGCCACTGCAGCATTAAGTTCAGTTATATTGTGAAACTCTTACAGCCCAGTTCTCCCACTAGTACCTCTTGAAGCAGGTCTGGTGCAGCACTCGAGACTAAACCCAGAGCAGCATCCTTTCTTATGGGCCCCAGGGCTCACCGCGCTAAGAAGTGGTCAGTTCCTGTGTCAAAAAATTTTATCTCTTTATCTGGATGAGGCGTTGTGCCTGACAGCGTGTTGGTAGTTGGAATTTGCCAATATTGCTACCTGACCTAGTTTTGCAGCTTCTCTAATTTCACTGAGTATTTCATGATCAGTGTCTTTAACAGGGGAGTCTTAAGTACAAACCAAGTCCTACCTTTCTGTTATTTCCACCTGCAAGGATTCCCTAATGCTCTCCTCTGCCCTCAGTATTTTTTCCTGTTACACTTTGGTTTAGTCTTCACATGCTGTGTCACTGCCCTGGCTGGATCTCATTTTCTGTCACTCCTGTAAAGTAGACAGCCTGGCAACTCTGTGTGCCACTGATTATCCTCCTTTCACCAGCATGAGATGCCTGTTATATCAGGATTGTCGTCTGTTGCCAGGCAGTATAATTTCATAATCCTATTTTTTAGATCTCTAGCATCGCTGTAGAACCACCTACAAATTTTGCCCATTTTCTGTTTCAAGCACCAGTCAAGTGGCATTGTAAATTATGTTATTTACCTTCCCTATTTATTTCACTTATGCTATTAATTTCATCCCTTTTCAGGAATGTATTGCACATTAGCCATGTCTCCCTCACAAGTTCATTCAGTCTGAACTATGTGCTCCAGTCTACCATGGCTCTCAGTCTTCCCCCTGTTTCTAGTTTAACTATTTCTCTGTGAACGTTTTAATTTTGAGTGATAGCACCCTCATTCCATTCTGACTGAAGTCCAACCCATTCCTCCTGTGCAGGTTTCTCTTGTTCCAAGGAGTTTACAAGGACTCCAGTCTCCCACACAGCAGCCTTGAGTAAGCCTCCTAGGACATCCCTACTCTACTTTCCCTCATCAATGGTATAACATAGATTGTGAGCACTGGGTTCCTCCCTTCAAACAGACTAAATACCTACCTGGACATCTTGTGGGCTCTGCTACCTTTGCACTCAGCAGGCCTTTCAGTCCTCTCAGCTGCCTCAAATCCAGCTATCTCTGTGTCATGTAATCAAACCTTCCACTACCATCACCTGCTTTGTCCACTCCTGGAAGATTCACTCTGCTCCAGGAGGATCCTCACACCAAGCAGACACTATAATCAACTGGAGGTTAGAGTTTATCAGATATTTGATCCCTCATTCCACGCTGATTACCCACCTTCCCTCAGACTGACATCCTCTAAATAACTGTTTACTCAACATCAGTTACTTTTTTTGATGATGGCCATGTGAGAGAGGCCACAGCAGAGATGGGACCGCATCCTGGCCGGCCTTGCCTCTAGACCTGTTTCTCTCCAGCTCAGCCACTCTTGCCTCTAGAGAACAAATCCAGGACTTCTGCTAGGACCAGGGGCTGCACATACAAAACCTGCCTCCTGGATCAGTGAGAACGTACCTTGCACTCTCTGCCACAGACTGAGTGGTCTCTGCTCTGTTGCTCAGCTTCTGCCTGCATCCTGAGCTTACACTTTGTTAGCTCTTGAAATTTTATATTAGTATTACTAGATTGCTTTTCTCTTTCCCTGCTCTCCCCACGTTAAGCTAAGTAGCAACAAGGAAGATCTGGCCTCACTGAGATGTACTTAAGAGTCATGAGGAGAAGGCAAGCTGACCTAAGCCTCTGTATACAGGCTGATCCAAGCTCCTTTGATGTGCAGCCTCTTCCGTTGTAAGGGTCAAGGAACCACCTTGCCAGTCACCCTTCAGACATTCCCAAGAAGCCACTCAGCAAACACCCAAACATGAACCCACCACCAGAAGAATCCCCACTGATCATGCAAGCCAAAAATTCACAGAGCTTACATGCCTTGCAGTTGGCCTGTCCTCACTTGTCTTTCTTTTTTTTCTTCTCACATTCCCGAGATAGAAATGGTTGAAAAATGTCCTATTTGCTCTCCAGTGCTTGACATATACACAGCTTTGGGAATGAACTTGATCATGTCTCTTCTGAAGTAGTGTCAGATTCTGCACTAGAATGGATATGAAGTACCAAAAAAAAGGTGCTTCCAAATTTCATATTACTTCATAGCCCAATGTTAAGTCTCTGGAAACTTCCAAGAAGGGAACCTGCCCTCAGAGGGGATGTGTTTGGGGGAGGTTTTTATAATGGTGGCAAATTTAAAAGCAAAATACCTATAGTACTAATAAGTATTACGCATGGACAGAAAGGCACTTCTGTGCCTTTGTTATTTCGATGCTGTAATCAAGTCTGGTATGGTACATTGAGATTTAATTTTCTTTTTTTCTCTAGTCAAGGTAATAGTGGAGAGCAGCTTACTGGTGACTGCAAAAGCTAGGAGGAGAGTTACCGTTAAAAAGTGTTTAACAGTGTGAATCTAAATTCTGCTTTCAGATACAAGAGAACAGTTCCCTTTTACGCATGCGTTTGAGGGTACAGTTTCAAATGCATGCTTTTGTTCATGTTTATAATTTCACAGCACTGCCTTACAAGGTCTACCCAACATACATCAGTCCCTAAGGTCTTGACATTGTTCCACAGGCATCCAGATCTTGGGCTTAAGGCTTGATTGCATGAACCGTTAGCAGTAAATTGGCCCATCATCTTTCGAGGTAGCTACCGAAGGAAGGCAGGCTACAGGTTTGCTTGATATAACTTGAACTTGAGTCAGTCTGAAACTTAATGCCTAGTTTATGACCTGTTTTATTTAGTGAAAATTGCTTAACCTGGGCTACGTTGTATATCAATCAATTGTGTAGCTGGATACTCATGTTGGTTGCTAATTGCTGTTCTTCAGTACATTTGTCCTGACATTTTTTTGAGTGAAATATGCATGTTTCCTTTTTTTTTTCGCCTGTGTTTATACATGTTTAATCAACATCAGAGATCTTTTTGAACTCGTGGACAGACGCTAGATAACTTTCCCATGAGCAAGCAGCAGTGAATCCTTCCATATATGCATTCTACACATAATCTGAGATTTGGGCAGTTAGTGAAAGGTTTTCCTCAGAATCGCTTTCAAGTGAAAAATGCAAAATATGTAAGAAAAAGCAGGGTGTTTCATTCCAATACATGCAGGAACGCAATTAAATTTTATCCCCAAAATCACATTTTCATTTGTAAATGTTCAGAATATTTTAAAGAATATTTAAATATATGCTCACTGACCAAAAATCTTTTCCTTCCTTTTTATTCTTTTGTTGTTTTGCAGAGCATTTCTGCTTCACCCCAATATGAAACATTGCTTGATTCCATAAGTAACCTTTAAAAATTGTACTTATTTGTAATCTAAAGGACTACAGTATTGTTAAGTCCATCCCACACTAGTTGCACTCCTTGTCTTTTCCTCCAGCCCTGAAAGGAAAATTCCTCCAAAACCTTTTCAAATCAACTGTACAGGAGAAAAGGAATGATACTTGAGTGAAAGATAGTCAAAAGGGCATGTCCACTTTTTTACTTCAGTTTCCAACTTCATCTTTTAAAACTTCGCCTGATGGATATACATTATCTCCAGCAAAATGAGTACAGGTATGCAGCATTCATACAGATACTGTACTTGCTCTCTAAAGCCCATTGACCTAGGTTAGATCTGTGCAGATACTTCTCTTAACGAACCTGTATCAAAAACCTTTGTAATCTCAGCTGGTGTGATGAGAGAACAATTCAACAGTGTTGGACAAAACTCAAGAATTTGTATAATCAATCAAAATGGATACCAAGGTTGTAGTTTAAACAAAACTATGACTGAAGTAAATGTGCTGGATTAACTCTGTAATGCAGATTCAGCTTTTGTGTTTGAAATGACACCATTTGATGCCTTTTGCATTACCTTCGTTGATTTATGGACTTGTTACAGTCAAATAAGAAAAAAAAAATCTTACAGCAGTTTGCTAATAAATTGAGAAGGTGTTTCACTGGAACTTTATGAATTTATTTTGAGGGCAGTATTTTTCAGAGTGTATCTGGCCATCTGTATATCACAAATTTCAATGAGTGATGGAGAAAAAAAGTAAGGAATCAAGAATCATTTTATTGCAGAAGATAAAACAAAACTTAAAATTTAATTGTAGAAGATCTAACTGTCATGAAGAAAGCATAGAAAGGAAATTTGTTGGAGATGAGTAGTGCAAAGTTAACTTTGGTCACAGTAGCTGATGCAAGGATACTGAATTACATCCATTTAGATGTAATTTCATAACCATTTAAAAATATTAGCATACCTTTTTACTTAAAATTAAACAGCAATTATTTTTTTTCCCTTCCTGTCTTCCTATGAAATAGTGGAAGTACGTTTTACCTTCTTTAGAAAATAAGTACCTGCAATTAAGCAATTTCATGACTGTCTACTCATCTGCAATCCTTCTACTCATTCTGTTCAGTAGTGTCTGCACAGCACAGGACATTCTCAAGTATCACTGATATTTTTGTTTGGTTTTCACATACGAATTACACTTCATTACGGAAATGAAATGCACTGTCAGAATTGTTTTAGGACAAATGTCAGGCTTTGACTTCCGACAGTCAGACAGTGCAACTACTGCACAAAAATATTCTTGGTGCTTTTGGCCCAAGTTTTGCAATTTCTGCTTATTTTGAGCAGGAGTTTAAGAACGTGCATTTCTCTGTAACTGGGTAGCTCACACAGGCGTCCAAGGGGGATAATCCAGGTCATCTTTTAGCGCTTAAATTACACTCTCGAGAGTGTAAATGGTTTCTCATGACATGTGCCCAAGGCTTTGCAAATTTCTCAAATGGTGCTTGTTTCTATTTTCTGTATTTTTGTCACATGGGAGCAAGTAACATTGACCCATTTTCCTTTTGTCTGCTTTGGTAAGTACCAAAGTATTAGTGGAATCCTTTGAGTCTGACCTGGAGAGACCAGGAATGTGGGAATGGGCAGGCTGTCATCACAAACAGTATCTGCTGAGGCAGACTGAGCCTGTTCTCAGCATTTTCTTATTGACACTGAAGAGAATAAATGTTCCTTATTTAACTAGGTTTGTACATAAGGTTTCCAAATACCTTTCAGTGTCTTTGCTTAATGAATGGGGCTGTTGAAGTATATGTAAGTGCTTCCATTACATTGATCTGGAAAAGGATGACAAGCATTAAATTATCTTACAATTAGATACTCACTTTGAGAGCATGCAGAAAGAAGGTCTTAAAGGATAGAACTCCGTGTTTTATGCATGGAGAACGGTTGTAGACAATGAATAAGATGCAAGCCCAAACAAATAAAACATCCATGCAGCATTTTTTTCTCCCACAGGCTAAAATTATTTTTCTATGAAAAGATTATATTAGTCTGTCGGATTCCTTTCTGTCTAGTACTATCATAGGCGCCCAGTGAAGAAAAGCTCTTTGCATTTTTGTGTGGGTTATTTTTTTTCAGTATGGGTCATGGTTGTTCAATGAAATTCTGTGTCTAACTATTGCTTATTTTAGTAGTTAGCAAAACTAATTTTTGCAAATATAGTGTCACTGGTTAAAGAGGTATTATCAAGCCCTATAACTTGTTTAAAAGCAGGTTTATTTCGCCCCAAGGTTGTTGGCAGAGCATAGTATTGGTGTAAGAGCAAAAAAGAAAGTTCTTGCGTTTGCTATCCTCCCCAATACACACAGTGCTTCACTCTATTCAGGGTACAGTAGCCGATATAGTCTTTCTGTAGTCTAATAAGGACTTGGATATGACTGTATTATTCTCTTCTGATCCAAATGCTCCTTTTTTGCTCCTATAAACCACCCCTTGCTTTTGGCTGTTTCTCAGCTTCTAGATCTCTACTTCTTCTCTATTATTTTTATGACCTTTCTGTTATCTGCTCCCAAGCATGCAACATCTTTTCCTTTGCCATTTCACCACCCTTTTTGTGTTAAAGCCTTCCCATACGAGACTTCCCTTCTTGGTAGCCTGGGAGAAGAATGAGAGAAGCCAGTTGTGGGAGGTGAACTCTTTCCCCTGCAATGCCTACAGGAGAGACGGGGAGGGACTCTTTATCAGGGAATGTAGCAACAGGATGAGGGGTAACGGTTTTAAACTGAAAGAGGGAAGGTTTAGATTAGATATCAGGAAGAAATTCTTTACTGGGAGGGGGGTGAGACACTGGAACAGGCTGCCCAGGGAAGTTGTGGGTGGCCCTAGAGGTGTTCAAGGCCAGGTGGATGGGGCTTTGAGCAACCTGCTCTAGTGGGAGGTGTCCCTGCCCGTGGCAGGGGGGTTGGAACTCCGTGATCTTTAAGGTCCCTTCCAACCCAAACCATTTTACGATTCTATGAATGTGAGATGCTGTGGTTGTCACATCTGGGTGTGCTTGGCTGTGTTAGGATGTAAGTTCCTTGGGGCAGGAACTGTTTGTGTGGGGTTGTTCAAATGGTTCCAAGAGCATTGCTAGCAATTCCACATTAATGGCAGAGGCAGCAGCACACAGAGGGGCACAGTGACAGCTTCCTTCCAGTGTACAGGGACTACGGCAGCACAGGGTCCAAAGACACCACACCACGCTGTGGGTGTTGGACCCATATACGTTCATTATTCCGATATTTAATGAGGGCATACACTGGCATGCAGGTTTATGGAGAGAACATATTTTCCACAGGAAACTCTTCAGTTCAAATATGACTGTGCTGCTACTGCAGAGTATCCCTTACCACTGTAAGACTAACTCCGTTTCCATTACAGAGCACGTTTCTCCATGTGCTTGGCACAGATGTGCAGTGTAACACCATCTTGTGTCCTTTTCCACAGCTTCTATTTTACTTTATTTCTACTGGTTAGGGACTTTGCCAGTGTCAGAGATTGTAGGGATCATTCCCCAACCACCAGTGTGCCCAGCAGGTGGGATAGGATAAATTGCATGATCCCATCCTCATCCTTCTTCAACCTGTGCACACAGAGAGGAGCTGCAGGACTAGCTCATACCTGGTGCTGCCAGCAAGGTCTTGACTGCACTGTACGGCCCCAGGCACTTAAAACTGTTCAGGATTGCCTGAGCCACAGCTCCCCGTGCAGGTCCTCTCTCTCCTTCTCAGCTGGCTTCTTTCTTTCAAACAGTTGCAAAGTTGGTTTTGCTAAATGACATAAGGTTATAATAAATCAAGTGAGAAGATTTGTGCTGTGCTTCCTACTGTATGGGAGAGGTCCATATGGTTTAATTACTTCCTCTGTACGTCAGATATATGTGTATAAAATCTCTGAAGTCCCGTGTAACTGCCAAGATCCTATGGTGTGGTTTGAAACATCCATGCAGTGAACTCTCAAATGCTGCAGATGTGCTATGAAATATAAATGTAAAATGGAAGAAGTCAGCTTATCCAATTAAAGTAACAGCATTAAAATTAGAGAAGTTGATGGAGAGATCCAGAGCTCAGCAGAACAGAGAAGGGGGGAAAGACCAGAAAGCTTTCTCGAGGGGGAACAGTGTTTTATCATCAAAGGAGGTGGAAGAAAACTATTACACTCCCCAGAATAACAGCAGAGCAGCCTGAGGAGAGGAAGCGTGTCTAGGAAAACCACTTGGTGAATTGTAAAGCCATCTGAAAAATGTCACCATAAAATATAGCTGCTGCTAACAGCAGACCTTTGGCCATCATAGAAAATTCTGCTTTAAAAATGAGCTGCTTCTGTGCCTGCAGGCAAAAATGCAGGGCAGGGTAAGTAGACCGTGTAGACCTGTAGACCCAGGATCATAGAATCATAGAATCATAGAATGTTTTGGGTTGGAAGGGACCTTAAAGATCATCTAGTTCCAAACCCCCTGCCATGGGTAGGGACACCTCCCACTAGAGCAAGTTGCTCAAATAGCCATCCAGCCTGGCCTTGAACACCTCCAGTGATGGGGCATCCACGACCTCCCTGGGCAACCTGTTCCAGTGCCTCACCACCCTCACTGTAAAGAATTTCTTCCTAGTATCTAACCTAAATCTCCCCTCCACCAGCTTAAAACCATTGCCCCTTGTCCTGTCGCTACTCTTCTTTGTAAAGAGTCCCTCTCCGGCTCTTCTGTAGGCTCCTTTCAGGTACTGAAAGGCCATTATAAGGTCTCCCCGGAGCCTTCTCTTCTCCAGGCTGAACAACCCCAGCTCTCTCAGCCTGTCTTCATAGGAGAGGTGCTCCATCCCTCTGATCATCCTCGTG
>NW_015090859.1:2831919-2969884 GCF_001431845.1 Calidris pugnax | reverse complement strand
ATTTGCATGAGCCCACCTCTCCAGCCTGTCCAGGTCCCTCTGGATGGCATCCCATCCCTCATGGATGGCTCCATGCACAGAGTGAGGAGCAGGAGGCCACCAGGCCCCAGTGCTTGCTCCTGTCCCCAACAGGTGGCAAGGGTGCTGGGCCAGCAGCAGTCCTTGCCAACCTCCCCATCTCTTTTTCCCTTGGTCCCCACATACTGGCAGCACAGCTCATCCAGAGTGGGAAGTGTCAGGATTTTCTCAGGACAGGAAGAGGAGGGGGAAAAGGAGACACGATGACGGTTCCCCGGGATGGTGCCTAACACTTGCTGCTCTGTGGCCAAGGCAGTTGCAGTCCTCCTCCTGCCCCTGGCCTCAACACTGCCGCCATCATGTCAGGGAGCTGCTCACCCCTGCACAGGTTGAGCTGTTTTCTTGGGCCTGGCAGGCGTGTAGTGGCATATTTTCTATCCATCATGATGGCTCAAGCATCTCTTGAGAAGGGGAACGGTATGTGTTGGAGTGATGTTGTTAAAAACACAGGGCATCTCCATGAGATCAAGCACCTCCAGGGCCTGATCTGCAGTGGTGACCCCAGTCAAGTGTGCTAGAGAATGGGCTAATGCTTCTCCTGCCCCCTTAGCTGCCATCCTCCAGCATCATACCTCTGAAGCCACCTGAGCTATTTCAGGTACATGGAAGTAGAGAACGGGTCAGCTGGGGTTAGTTCAGATCCGAGGGTACCACCAAAGCCAAGGAGGAGGGGGTTGCTTCATCAGGTAGCACCCATTGGAAGGTTTTAAACTGAAAAAGTGGAGATTTAGATTAGATACTAGAAAGAAATTCTTTCCAGTGAGGGTGGTGAGGCACTGGAACAGGTTTCCCAGAGAAGCTGTGGATGCCCCATCCCTGGAGGTGTTCAAGACCAGGCTGGATGGGACTTTGAGCAACCCCGCCATGGCAGGGGGGTTGAAACTTCATGATCTTTAGGGTCCCTTCCAACCCAAATCATTCTATAGTTCTATGATTCTATGATCAGAGTGCCCTCTGACCACCCTCTTTGGTGGTTACAAGAGGTGACTCTGACACTGGCCCAAGGGGCCAACATTGACAACTGAGTGGGACACTTGGGTTTATGCCCCACCATGATACATGGCGTGCAGAACAAGAAACATGCAGGGGCATGGTGATCCTCCCCCTCAGAGGGGACACATAACCCTCCTACCACAGAAGTACTCTCCTCTCTAGGAAAGTACATATGTAGCCATCAAAGATACATGTTGCAGTCAGGGTAATAATTTTATGAAGTAAGGTAATTGTTTCTGCTAACCAGTCCCGATTGTATCAGTCATAAATGCATTTAATCTTCAAAACTTCTGTGAATAACTTCAGTGTGTCCTGCCTAAGTATGACAGTTTGTCCCCTCATGTTTACCGAAACTAATTAAATGCTAAATACCATTCTCAGTAAGCACACTTTAAAAAAGATTATTTTTATCTGCTTGAAAAGCCCCAACACTCTGGTATAAATATACACATCATATTGTCTGCGGGGTCTGTGGGCTCAGTGCATTTACACAGCTGCAGCATGGGTTGCTGTTTACTGTACCCCTCGCAGACATCATGTCCTGACTTTTCCCTGTAAGGATTTTCCTTCTCTATCTATTCTTAGTCCCAGGCGGAGACCTGCCCTGATTTATATACATTGTGTGGCTTAACTGACTTCAAAGATGTTTTGCATGATGTAAATCAGAATGCAGACTGGCTGAATACACCCTCCTGCAATAAGGCATAATTGTATAGCTAAATGTGTTCCTGCCTCTGTGTGCTAAATCAACAGGAGTCCTTTTCATTTTTGTGGGATAAACATACTTCTCTGCCGTGTATTTACAATCTCTGGAACGCTCATGTGGCCACTTGTAAATCCTTTATTTCAAGAGACAATCTTTGATGCAGAGATCTTTCATACTGTAAAATCTCTTTCATACTCCTAATTCTCTAAACCAAATTGTGTTTAAGATCTCAAGAAGTGTATAGGCTGCGTGGCTGTTCTCCATGTCTGGTGGAGTACAGTTTCTTTTTCAATTCAGTTAAAAGCATTCCCATAATGAAATTCAACACCTAGTATTAGTTTATAATTGTTCATCTATTTCTGCAGTTTGTTTATTCAAACATCTACCGCAGTTTTCAGAAAGAAGATTGGTCAGTTTGTGTTTTCTCAAGTATTACAGTCTATTCTTACAATCAATTGAAAAATAAGTCAAACTCAAGCTTACCACTTGAAAATAGCCATTTAGTTCAAGGAAGAACTTTCTTAAAAATCACTCACTAGGAAACATATAACATATAACATATAACTATAACATCTATGAATTAACCGAAGGAAGAACTTTCTTAAAAATCACTCACTAGGAAAGCAAGTCAGTCCTAGATTCCTATAACATCTATGAATTAACCAACCTCTTTAAACGAGTACATGATACCCTTTGAGCATGTGTTGTAAATGAATCCCTTGAGCTGCAGGCACATATAAAAAGGCTGCGGGAGGTATCCCACCCCAGCTGTATGCCTGGCGAATAGATCGCAGTAATTTCCATCAGACACAGTTGAGTTGAAGCCCTGCAAGAAGAGCATTTCTAGTTTGACCATTAGTTCTCATGGTTGCTGGTCTGATTAGCTTTCAGAACTGAAATTTGACAAAAAGTAAGGTTTGGCTTTTTAAGAGCTAAGCATGTAAGAATTCATGAGAGGTGCACAGCATGTTTTGTAAGAAAGCAGAAGTATCACAGGAGGATTTTATTTTCTTAGATCGGGGAAGACCCAGGTGTTTTAAATCAAAGCTACAACATTCATACATATATACATACATACATACAGGAATGAAGACATTCCTGAGGGTCCAGGAGGGAAATACTTAAGCTTCCAGCTTACCCTTCTGTGAGAACCTTTCAGTTTCTTGTAATGGAAATAGGAAATAGCTATCTTTGCTTAAATTTGACTTTCAGCGGAGAATAGAGATAAAGCCATCTGGAGATACTGATCTACTACTCCCCAAAGCAAAATAGCATCAAGACTTCTTTCTTAGAAGTGCCTCCTTCCATGGGTTCAAAGATTTTGGTGTAATTATAGAACAAGCAGAAATTTCTTTGAGTTCATTAGAATGGGGTGGAAGGAGGAGAGGGTGGTAGTCAGAAAGAAAAATTGTAAAAGTGTACATAGTGATATGTTAGTCAAGCAATTCAAACAATCCACTAATATTTAGATACTAAAGTGTCATGAAGTAAGCAGAGACAAAGCAACGAAAACCTCAGCAATGAACTGTTATTAAGAATCAGTGATTGACAAAAACATTTTGTCTTGTAACAAGGAATTTTTCCCTGGGAGAGGAAGTGTTGCACAACCCGTAAACACTCCAGGATGCAGGAGCATCGGCCAGCTGATGACTGATGGATTTCATTTACTTCCTATCTTACTTCTGAACATTCAGACAGACGAATATGCTAAGAATAAATTCTGGTGGGGGCTGTGAAACAATCCCCTGCTTTGTTTATGACCCTGAAACTCAGGCCAGTTTAGTCTACATCCAGTGCATATGCCTTTGTGCGATGCCATGGTGTTTGTAATGCTCTGTTGGCTCTTACCAGCTTTTAGCCTGACATTTCTGCTTCTCTGGCTTCTCTTACAGCCAGAGTCAGATGTGTCGCTGAAATGATGTAATCTCCTCTGTTGCTGTCAGTGTGATATGTGTTTTTACTGCTTTGTGGCTGGTAGATACGGAGCCTGAGTAATATGAACTGCGCATTTGCTTTCCGTTATGTGCTACTATGTGTGTTCCTTCAGGATGTTGTCACTTTTATTGCTACATTACAAGGTCAGTTTCTGTGTTCTGCCCTTCACCTTTTGGTTTGGGTTTTGTGTATCTCTATCGCAACTGGATGAGATCCCTAGGGATAGCCCCTTTGCATTTTTCCTCCCTGTCTTTAACCTGAATCTTTAGGATGCTAAATTGCTGTCTGTTGATATTCAGAGTGGTTGAGCTATGGGTTACCTGAGCTGTTGTTAGAGCTTTTCTAATGGACAACTCTGAAAAAAACTTCATGCTTGGGTGAACCAAATGTAGAAATGAGAAGTTTGAGCAGAGCTTTCCTGAAAGCTGCTCAAGGGGAAGTTACCTCATTTTACTCCTCAATTCAACTTGCTTCGCTTTCAACTAAGGCAGCAGAGTCACCACCTTTTCCTCACCTTCTCTCCATGTTTATCTCAGAAGAGAAAGCAGTCAGCAGCACCCTGGTACCACTAAATAGCTCTTAGATGGGAGTGCAAATTCAGGTACGAAATCCTGACCTGCTTGTCAGTCATTAATCCTGTGTAATACACATCTTGTGTAATCCAGGATTGTGTATAAAAAACATTTAAAATTACAACTATTCTGACTGTTATTCCCTATATGCATTATTCTGTACTTCTACTACAGCCATCTGCATCCCCATTTGACCATAAAATCCCTATTTCACCAGTTGCCCATCCTTTTTATAAATAATTCAGCCCCTGCTTGTGCTGGTACCCAATCTTTCTGTGCCACCAGGGCCCATCATTTCCCTCTGACTCCCATTACCAATCATTTTCACAAACTTGCTTCTGGTTTCTTGGACACCTCTGGCTGGCAGCCTATACCAATCTCATCATCCAGCCTGGCATCATCTCCCTGGGTGTGTTCCACACTCACTTGAGAAGGGATGGGAAACCTGCTCTCAGTTTTCCTATCTATCCCAGGCTGGTTTGGAAGAGGAACTAAAGGAACGATTCTCCCAGAGCTCCTAAGCATTGTGGTGGGCACCCACCCAGGTGTCTGCAAAGCTCACACTGCTCCACACAACTAATTGGTGGGGGTAGACAACAGACCCGGCCACATGGGGTGTGCTGTCTTCTCAGAGCTTGGTCCTGCTGAGGATCCATGAGGGTTTGGGCACACTCTGAAGCAATGGGATCATCCTGTGTTTCAACCATTGAAAGTAAAAAGCTTGCTGGGTGTAAGCAACTTTAAAAAGGTTTGTAATTTGCCCAAGTTTCAGACAGAGGTCAAAAGATGCTTCCCAGACACAAAATCCTTTTCCTTAATGGGGCGTAGGGAGGGAAAAGAATCCTTCAAAGAAAGAGGTCCCCAAGGAGACACACCCAGAGACCAGGGCAGACCTATAGCATGACCCAGCACCAGCAGACAGCGTGGGCAGTGCAGGAGGATTGAGGAGTGCCTCAGGCCTTCAGGTTTCTATGTTTACCCTTATGCTAGAAGACTTAGGAGCATTTCTCATCTAAAAGTGGTAACTGATGGTGTGTACCAGCTCGCTGTTTTATGGGAGGGGTGCTATGGAGAAGAGGCAGGTCAAGTAGACTAACAGATAATAACAATTTATGGTTTTCAGAGTTCAAGATTATCACATGTTTAATTCCATGCACCACACCTTCTTTTTCAGATACCACCGCTCCAGTGCATTCTTTCTATGTTAGATTTGAAAAAATTAGAGGGAAGAAATAGTGGGATCCATGTTCTGCGTAGTACATATCAGTTTTGCACATTTGTTTCTCTGGAGAAAAGGGCTGTGAATCATAAATGTTGTGAACAAATGAGCAATCCAAACAGGTGCCGCAGTTGAAAACTGTATGTGAATATACTCTTCTGTATTTTGTCCTTTGACGTTTTTAGCCAGATGTCACACAAGTACTTTGGTACTGCTTTCATGAACACTCCCTTGAAGTATTACACAAGGCTGAGCAATGGAAAGACTATAAATGTATGTGCATTTCCCAGAGGAACTGTGTTTGCCAACCAGTGCATAGGAGCAAAGTGAGCTAAAAGTCAAAGTAGAGGAATTCCTCTGAGCATTTTGAGTATGAGAAGATTTGTAGGGCTTTACTGTAATAACTATAAAATACTTCAAACTGGTTTTTTAATGTCATAACATTATTTCTTTTCAGAGCAAAGTTCGGAAAATTTTGAATGATAGTATATAATTTTTTTAACATATCACGGCTCCTTAAAATATAATGGAAGGACCGCTAAAAGTTCAGAGAAGGCCATGCTGTTTACCCATTTTCAGTTGTTTTCTATGTATTGGGACAGAGGCAACTTTGCATCTGAAATTAAATGCAATACACAAAATAAATATAAGCCAGACGTGACATCAGAAAATGTGGATGGAAATAACTCTTGCTCTTACCAAAGCTATTTCTGGGATAATGTCCTGCTAGAAGTCCACACATAAGATCTTTAGAATAGGGGTTCCTCTTTCCAGCACCATAACATTTGCTGGAAAAAGCAATTCAGTGCTTTTGGTCCATGATGGAAGTAATAGGAAGTTGGTGGAGGTTTAGGATGTTTCTTTGAGGAACAGGTCTCCATGAGACCCAGAAGAAAAGAGATTTTTTTTTTTTTTTTTTTTTTTAAGAAATGATAGATTGCCAAGTTGTCTGACCTCTCAAGAGAGGAAGTTGGGAGGACAGTTTAGTAACATTTTCTTTCATTCCCGATGTGGAATAAGATCAAAAAATATGTATTTTAAATTCCGCTAATAGCCTTATCTTCTCTAAACCATAAGGTACTGGCAAAATAACAGCACAAGTAAACATGGCTCTTGATGCACCACATTAAAAAATGGCTTTTGTTTATGAAAACGTTTTTTGTTGTAGAAACTTGTGGGAATAATGTTGTATTAATGGTAGGATGTTGACCTTTTCCAGCTATGGAAGATAGTCTTAGAACAGGATCCAGGAAAAACAAACATGGAAACTACTTAACTCCTTAGTTGTGTGCACGAAACTTTGTGAGGAAGCATTATTTAAAGTTAGGCTATTGTACTTACAGATTGTGTCATTACATTAAAGTGCCACACACACACAACCGTTTTCACTAAGCACAAAGTTATCTAGAGTTTAAGGGAACAAGTAACTTCTGTGAAGAAGAATATTGCTATAATTTCATGTAATATATGTAAAAATATGCAGTCCTGCTATTGTCTGTGTTTTGTCTACATTTATTTATAGTCTCCCAGGTCAAAAGTAGGGCAGATCTTCTCCAGATTTTAGGGTACACAGTGTAGTGCTGCTGAACAAAAAGTTATACTGAGGAAAAGAGTGAAAACAAACAAATTCACTGTTAATTTGGACTTGAGCTCATGGTCCTCTTGTAGGGTAAAACTGTCTCCTGTTCTTTCATAAGTGAAAAAAAAAACCTCAGGTGAACTCCGCAGAACTTGTGTATGCGACCCTTGCTGTAGAGTCCACCTGCACCTCTGCTAAATTCACTCCTGAACTGAGGGCTACCCACAAAACTTAAGGGCTGCTGACATCCACTCAAGATCTTAGAGTTAGGTCTGGGAGGCTTACAGACGACTGTTGGTAGTTTCCATGTGGTCTGGAGAGAAAGTGGTGAAGGTCCATGGCAGAGGAAGAAAAAGAATACTCTCTGATCTACCCGTGCACCATGTCTTCCTCTTTTTGGACTAGTGGTAGTCAGATGCCCTGTAGGTAGTTTCTATTCCATTCCTGTTCCTGTGCCCAGATGTGTTTCATCTAAAGCCTCTCTGATGTCAGTAGATAATAGGAAAAAGTATCTTACAGGTCTTCTTACAGGGTGATTATTGAATAGCAGCATCAGCTTCAAGAAGAAAATGGAACTAGCCCAATTAGTATCAGCTGGACATCTCACCCATGGTCTCCACGAGGTCTCATTCTCCATTCTTGTTAATCAGATTGCATTTAGCTTTATGAACAAAAAAAATAATGCAGATTTTATTAGTATCAGGCAGTTCTAACCTTTTCGGTAAACTCTGCAAGTCAGGAGTATGCGAGGTGAAATCAGACATTACTACAGTGTACCAATTCACCTTTTAGAGTGACCCATGCCCAGCAAACAAACAAAATCAGAAAAATTGCTTTAAAAATAGTTTGGGTTTTTTTCCCAAAGAACTTTAGTTGTGTGTATTGTTTGTAGACAATGTGTAAGTACTACCTTTTAATTACTAGAAGTGCACTGTTTATCATTCTAGGGCTCTCAGGCCTAGTGGGACAATAGGTACTTTAATACACATAATGTTTGTTGGTAGAGAACCTCAGCTTTATGCTTTATGCTTGCATAACTTGGGAGTATATGAGAAGTTACTAGCAAAAAATGGAGGCAAAAGGATTTCCCTCTCCATATACTATAGTAAGTTGTCCCTGCTCCTGAGGTGGCAGCCAGCTCCTTGGCAGCCAGCTCATGAAGCAGCAGCAGCTAGTTCTACAGCTTCTGTTCACCCTACTTCAGTGAATCAGCACTGATTTCAGCCCAGCTGTATGTACTTTCAATGGTTCAGTAATTAGTACATGAGTGTCTGAGTTGTGCCCACAGCCAATGAATGAGCAGAAATGAGGTGCAGGAGTTGCTGCAACCTCCAGACAGGCTGTCCTGTGTTGGGGTCTCAGGAAACATTGCTTCCCTTCTTGGCTTAGCTTCAGACTCTTGGTGTGTTGGAAGGGAGGTCATATAAGGGGAATCTCAAGAGCTCAGTTCTCTTTAGTTACTTAAATAAAATGGATTTTTGAAAGTGTTCAACAACGAGTTCTGTCTATTGTGCCCTGACTTTTGATAATTACACTTATTTACTGAGAAATGACAAACTGGGAGTTGAGGGCTCCTTAGAGAACTTGGCCAGGGTTTAATACTGAGTATTTTTGGAAGCTAAGTTCTTGTCTTTTGGTTAACACTAATGTGGTTGAGGTTCTCAACCTTAGTCAAGAAAACATCAACAATTCCCTCCTTCTGCCTTCAGCCCTCTTGTTTGTTTACAGTGAAAGCTCTCTAAACTGTTATTCAATGTATATATATAGTTTCTCTCAGAAGGAGGCCTTGATCTCTGTGATAGTCTGTAGATAGTAAAACTAATAAGCACTTACTACGTTTGACAGGATTTTGGTGTTTTTTGTCTTATGTCCTAGTAACCTGTAAGATATGCCATCCCTGCTACTGTTCCGGACAGAGAAATGTCTAACTTCTCTTAAAGACCTTCAGGGATGGAGATTCCAGTTTTCCCCAGCAAGCTTGTCAACATTTCTGAAGTGCATGTGCTGGTATCTCTCTGCTGCTGTCCCCCTATTTAGTCTTTGCTACTGTAGGCTAGAGAGACCTGACTCATTTATTACTTCTTGGTAAAGCTTCTTATGTCACTGATCATTTTTTGTTATTTCCCTCTTCACTTTTGAAATGCAGTGTCCAGGACTGAACTGACTTGGCCAAGAGCTTATCAATACCGAGAAGAGCAAAGAGATTACTTCATGTGTCTTAGGGGGTGTATATAAGCCTGTCTACAGTGTTCAAAAAATCAGAGGCAAGAAATGTTAGGCAAGAATTGCCTCATTAGATGAGACAATTGTCATTTCCATCTTGGATTATGTTGTTGCCATAACATCTCAGATCAGAGATCTCATCTCATCATCAGATTTGAATCTGGTGTTGGACAAATGTGTATGTATCTGAATATTGCAGTTCAGTATTTAGTGCAACTCGATTGCCAAGTAACTCCTGTTAGTGGAAGCTTTACCTAAAGGATTTAAATCTGAAGAGGTAGAGAATTACTCCGTGGGCTATAAAATTAGCTCTGCAACAAATACTGTAAGAATTGTCAGTCAGTATGTCGATTATCTTGTCCTGTCACTAGAAGGTTTCTTCTGTCCCTAGTCAGAATTCACACCATCCAAGAGGCTCTGAATATTTCTAGAAAGCAGCTGGAAACTGCGGTCTCTAGTTGGGTAAAGGTGAGGAGCATGAGAAGAATGTGACATTCACCAGGAGTTGTGGAAATCTGTGTATACCCCTTCGGGTTTTAAGATCATTTCCCTTATCAAAGTTTGGAAGGAATGGTTACAAAACACAACATCTTGTTTTTATAGATGAGTAATAAATCAAGAGTGAGGAGGTATTAACGTGTAAGTGGCAGCTCTGCATGGACCCACAATAGTTTCTACACAGGCAGCATGATACCTCCTCGACTCCTTCAGACTCCAGAAAGTGAGAAAAGCCTGTTTAGGACTGCCTTTTTGAAGCCAGTCAAAACAAAGTAAAAATAACAGGGATCTTAATCAACCTCTGCCAATTGGCCAAAATGACTGGGCACGCTTTGCTTAGGTCAAAATTTTGCTGGAACATATTAGTGAGTGAGAAGTTCATTTGCAGTGTAACTATGCCAATAAATAGCCAAAACATAACACTTGGAAAACTCAGTAGATGCAGCTACTTTTCCAATGCACTGAGAACTGGGTGGGGGAAGGGGGATTGTGGGAAGGTTTCAGGAGGGGGGGTTGATTGGAATAGTTTTAGTATGATGAGGACTGTCTTTTAGCTAATCAGTTGTATGAGTGGAATTTTATCTCTACTGGGAGGTGAGCTCATTTGCCTTTATTGACCTCAAATCCATGTTTAGAAAAAAAAAATCAAAGTAGGATACATTCTCCTTCTTGATGGCTTATTCTTACAAAACAGAACTGCTTCTACCACCCAGTGTCTCCTGAAAATTAGCTGTGTTTTGATTTCGGTCTGTTTTGTACTTTCTTCTGCTGAAACAAAAAGTGCAAGCCCTCAGATTAGCTCTCTGTATTTCTGGCTGGTTTTCAGTGATGGATTTTAGAGCATCTCACAGCCCATAAAAATTTTATCAAAGTACTCCGGCTACCTTCTTCTTGTTGTTTTCTTTCTTCCTTCCTTTCTTTTAAGACCAGGTTATAGAGTAGAAGTAAGACAGGGCGTCTTATTCACTCTAAGGTTCATTGAAACCCAGCTGGTCATCCATGCTACTAGGCAAGGAATGTAGTGCTTTCCTACTCTGCTTTCACTGCCTGTTTGTTTTTCTTTTTTCCCTGGCTATTCCTGTGCCAACCCCACCCTTCTCTTCTTGCTAGTGCTTTTCTCTCCAGGAATGTGCACCTGATGAACCTGAAGATGCTCTTCTTCCCAAGCGGCTATTTGGCAAAGAGATTTCGGGAGGGTGTGGGAGTGGATGGTGAAGGAGGCAGAAGGAGGAAGATTGTGGATGTGATTTTGTCTAGGAACCCACAGCAGATGGCTGGGACTGAGGCCAGAAAAGGAGATGAGCAGTGGGGAGCAGGAGGGAACAGTGAGCTGGGCAGTAGAGGAAAGCGGTCGAAACACAGCAGGGCTCAGGGTTGCACAAGGGAAAGATAACTTAAGTCCATTCCATGTAAATGTTTACATGGTGGACCTGGTCCTTGATAAGCTGTCATGGAACAGAAGTGGACATGTTTGTGTTCCTCTATCTGTTTGAATAAAGTTGCTGGAAATGGAGGGAATTGGGGTATTGTCAGTGCAATGTTTTGTTTGTCTGATGTCCAGGTTAGGCGACAAGGTCTAACAGTGCCCAGCTCACCCACCTAGGGCAGCAAGCACGCTGTTTAAATAGACAGATCAGTGCTATCTCAGCCCCTTTTGCCGTGGGCAATGAGCACCCAACCCTCTCTCTATGGTGTTGGGGAGGGATTGAGGGGGCCTTTCCTGCCACATTGCCTCAGGGGAGAAGGTGAAGGGGCATCAGTATTATTTAATCACATCTTGAGTTTGGCTGGTCAGCAGAAAATAACCTTTGTTTCTTAGGCACTTGATTAAAAGATGTTCTGCTAAGCTAAAATGAATCTGGTTCCCAAGTCAACCTTTGGAATATTTTCAAGAAACCACTTAAAAATGCAGTGAGGACTTAGCGATATAAATCTTATTTTGGTAAATAAACTGAATCACTATTTTCCAAAGCTGGTCTAGGAGTGGATTTTGCAAGGCTTCCTTGGTGACAGAGAGAGGAGCGGCGGTGTGCACTGGGATCCAGGGCTCTCTCCTTCCATTTTCCCAGGCTGCAGGAAGGCTGCCGGCAGTGGATGGGCTGAGGATGGAAGTGCGTGCTTCTGTGAGATGGAAAAAGTGACTCATCCATCCTCCTCTTTAAATACTGCCGAGGAAGGACAGGGCAGGCTGGATTTCTGTGCCTATCCTTTGCTATAGAGACCTTTCTGTAAAGGAAATGTGGAGGGAGGAAAAGGGAGGGGGTTAGAAGAGCCGGATGCCGGTCTCCACTGGTCAAGAAGCATCTGTATAGCCAAGGGTGAGCCCCACAGCTTTCCCCACAGAAAGGGGGCCTATCCTACCAACTCCATGAAAGGGCAATTCCTTGTGCAAGCATTCACAAACTTTTCCCTTCTGAGTTGGTCACCTGTAGCTCTCCCAGCTGTCACACTGGAGGGTCTACTCCAGGCTGATTCCATACCTCAAGATCATGCATAGAAGTGATGAGGAGAAGGATTTCTTAAGAAGGTAACTGCAGAGAAGACATTATATTTTGTCAGTGTTTCAGATAGAACTCATACATACTGGAAGCACCAACAAAATGAGGAAATTCAAACCTAATGAGAGTGCTACTCTGTAAGATACACTGTAGATTTTACTTCCAGTGGTTTGAATTAAATTTTCTTTTTTAATTAAGCAATTGTCAGTAAAAGGCTCAACCTTGCAATTAAATTGCAGTTTGTAGAAATAATCATTACCAAAAAATGCTAAACCTCTTGAACTTACACACATTAAGATAATAATCCAGTTTGTTCTAAAAGAGCATAATGAAGGAATTCGGTGAATGGGAATTACATAAACTCTTCCATTGGTGTTGAAGGACGTGATCTATAAATTAGGAGATTGAGAGTAAACAGGAAATTCCACAGAACAATTTCAGGATAAAGAAACTATAGCAGCAGATGGAAAGATGTTTCTGTTGGAAGATTTTAGAAGTTGGTTTTGATACCATCTACCTTTTTTTTAAAAAGAAACAACCTCTCCATCTCCACGTTCTAGTTGTGAATTTCAGCTGTGCATTAACAGAGCGATGCTAGCGCCAGCTAGAGCAAAATGCTGCACAGCTCTTGTCAAAAGTTCTTGTTCCCATATACAGGTCACACTTTTTTCCCCTCTGTTTTTAGTCACATTGGAAACTTTGTGGGCATGATGTGTCTGAAAAGCACCCTAAATATATTAACATATGGACAAGCGTGTTTGAATATGTTTGGGTTTTTCTTTGGGCTAGAGCAAGGTAACAGATAATGGAAAGTAAATCTTGCAGTGAAAAATAATTGAAGCCTTTATGCCCAGTGTATCTTATATAATGTAAAGTAGATAGTGGCTTATTTTCTGCTCATTTTAATGGTATGGATCAGGCCTTAGAGATAACTCCTGGTAGCAATTAGTCACAAAAAGACTTAATATTTTTATTTCACTGGCTTTTCAGACAATCTCGCAATAAAATTCAACCTGCTTTCTACAAGGATAGCCACAGAAATATGTTAATACTCCTACTCAATAAAAATAGAGTCTTTCAATATTAAAAAAAAAAAACCAGACATAAATGTTCATGTCCACAAGTTATTATTTTCATAGCAACTACTTTGTAAAACAAAAAGCACATAAAAACAACAGAAGAGAGACTAATTAGCAAATATTTTGAATACTTGAGATAAGGAATCATAATGGCTAGTAGGAAAGAAGAAACCTCACGTTTAAGATAGTTTCTCAGCAAGCTGCATAATAATGTCCAAACATACTTCCTTTTGGCACATGTCGTTATACACAGACAAAGAAACAGGAAAAGATTTTTTTTTTTTTAGTTCCCTGTGTCAGAAGCATACACTGATACTCAGCCATAAAAGTACATTACCCTGACTAAAGAGAAAAAAACAGCCTCAGTTTTATGCAAAGCGCTGTATTACAGCTGGAGCAATGTAACTCTGAAAAGGATGCTTTGGTGGATGAGGTTCTGGTTTTCATCTATACACTGTCTTGGCTCCGTACTACTGATGTGCTCTACAAATGCCAGTGGAGTATAAGCCAACTCGTAGTTGATAAAGAAACGTGGTCCTTTGCTATGCAGAGCGTGGATATTCAAGGCTGCTGTAGATCATGGCAATAGAAAAGCTGCTGGGTGCAGCCAACATTGGGCTTCTCAGTTGTTCTCGGATCTAAATATAGAAAGCTGCCCGTATCACATTTCTCTCCCCGGAGGTGGACCTCCAGAGCGTGGAGCTCAGCAGGCGCGCAAGAAGGATGATGAGCAAATGGGAAAGAACTGTGGGTCCCCTCCTCCACAAAAATGGACACCTGCATGTGAGGCATGAAGAGCTTTATGTGTGTGTGCGTGTGTGTGTGCACAAGACTGCTTACTCATGCTTTTACTGAACAAATCACACTCACAATTAATATGAGTTTACTGTGAAGAAAAAAATACAGCTTTACCACTGCAGAAGATGCTGCCTGTTGAAGTGACAGAGTCTTGAAGAAGGAGGTATTATCCACTGATGCAGCTGGAAGAGCTTTGCCAGTGTTAAGAAGGAAAGGCATGGTGGAGCTGAGAATTAAACTACTCAGGGCTGCAGAGCGTTAGTTAGCAACATCTTAGCTGTGAAATCACGGTGGTGTTCTTAATTTCAGCTTGTTGTCTCCATGTGTCCGTTTGGTACCAGCTGTTTCATTGGAGTTGTGTCTAAATTGTAGTATACTGCAGCTCCTCATGCAGCCAGCCCTGCAGTGCTGGTGCCCCTATGAGCTCTATTCACAGAATCACAGAATGGTTTGGGTTGGAAGGGACCTTAGAGATCATCCAGTTCCAACCCCCCTGCCATGGGCAGGGACACCTCCCACTAGAGCAGGTTGCTCAAAGCCCCATCCAGCCTGGCCTTGAACACTTCCAGGGATGGGGCATCCACAGCTTCTCTGGGCAACGTGTTCCAGTGCCCCCCCCCCCTCATAGTAAAGAATTTCTTCCTGAGATCTAATCTAAATCTCTCCTCTTTCAATTTAAAACCATTACCCCTTGTCCTGTCACTACACTTCCTGACAAAGGGTCCCTCTCCAGCTCTCCTGTAGGCTCCCTTCAGATATTGGTAGGCTGCTATGAAGTCTCCCCAGAGCCTTCTCTTCTCCAGGCTGAACAACCCCAGCTCTCTCAGTCTGTCTTCATAGGGGAGGTTCTCAATCCCTCTAGTAGTCTTCGTGGCCCTCGGCTGGACCCATTCCAACAGGTCCATGTCCTTCTTGTGTTGAGGACTCCAAAGCTGGACACAGTACTCCAGGTGGCGTCTCATGAGCGAAGAGTATGATGAGCAGAGCACAGAGAGATGGAATCCTCCATCTTCATGGGCTTCGTGCTCTTCCAGTAGAGTATGTGGCACAGAAAGGGGAAAAAGGAAGCAAGGAGCACCTGTGTCTCATCCTGATATACAGTAAGGAAATGGGTGGGATAGGCATCTGGATCCAGGAGCAGGGAAGCTTTCCTGGGTCCTTCTCTTTAAATGTAGCCCTGTCTGAAAAGGAGGAGACAAATTCTGTCCCACATATAAGAGGACTTCTTTTGAAGGCCAAATGCAGTTGAGACCTTCCCACTCCCCTCTGAAAATTCCTGAGCATTCAATGCGAAAAATCTGATTTCTTGCCTTGTTGAGATGTGTTTTAAATAGCCTAGAGCTGGATGGCTCTGCAGGGATGCTGACGCCACTCTAAATGAAACTACGCAAGCAATCCGGCTATGATGCCACGTTAATCTCAACAAGGATATTCTTCAAATGCAGCTGAATATTAAACCTATCGCAAGAGCTGGTGTAGGAGGGGATGATTATGCAGTAGCAACTTTGTTTAACATTTCTTCACGTCTGCGGCTAACGCCGAGTTCTTGAGTGCGCTAGACACTACTAGAAAAGGGAAGGATTTTGCAGCTCCTGGCACTGCATATTATATACCAGCAGAAAAAGCAAAGATTTATTTTTGCTTGCTGAATGAGAGAGAGAATGAAGTGCTGAGAGCTCTGTAACGTTTCATACTCTCTTAGACGCAAAGAGCCAGATGAATATTGTTGGAAAGAATGTGTTTATATAAGAATCATATTTATCTCAGAAGCTGGGGTCCTAACATTAGATGAGGCATGGGGTGAAAAAGCTGAGCATGCAATAACTCAGCAAAATTCCTACTTCTGCCATGTATTTGAGTAAGCTTCAATTGTTATTTTTAGGGGGATGTTTTCAGAACACCTTACATACAATTTGTTTGCAATAAACATTTGCATATGGATTGAGAGAAAATACAATGCGTTCATTAAGAAAGCATTGTTTTCCAACTTTGCTTAACTTTCCTGAGACAAACGGTCACAAATGGTACTCTTTAAATGTGTGCATTTGAGGCTTTCAGAAAAATAACCACCCGGCTTTTGGACAAAGTATCGGTCTCAGTCTCAACCTTGCACTACATTGCAGGTTGTTGATAGCACAATCTGGATGGATTCTTCTGGGGATCTCAGAGTACATTCCCATGCTCTTTGACTTCATTGATTTAATGGTAAATGGCACATTCTTGGAATGCTTTCAGCGGAAGGATTCTATATAATACGGATAGGAATAAGCATGTGAAATAGTTTGTATTTTAAGCAAAGCTGTTATTCCCTCTTGTTATATCAGTGTGGTTTCTTTCATTCCCATGTTGTTCCTAAAGCTTGTTATGGTGAGAGATTCTGAGCTATGAGAAACCAGAGTTAAACTAGCTTTTACTCTGAACTGCTTTCTAAGAAAAAAAGGAGAGACATTGGAAATTTTCCCATCGCACATCTGTTAGATGTTAGACCCAAATTTGTTCCCAGTTCAGCTGCACTGGTTTAGTACTGGAGTGGTGTAATTGAACTCTGTGGAGTTAATCAGAGATGACAAGGCAATAGAGTTTATTTCAACATACTTACTGTTTAAATAGGAGTGATAGCTCTGTAGTAAAAAAATAAAATAATCCCGAATTAAGAAAACCTTGTAGTGAAAGGCAGAGAAATCCATGAATCATAGATTTTAACATAAAGAAACTGTAAATGACCAGAAGCTGACCCAAAGACAACCTTATTCTAGCAGACATGCCATCAATCTCTCTTTGCAGTGGGAACTTTTTCTGCATCTGCTGCTGCAAGCCAGTGAACGCCCAATTCCAGCACTGTGTTCAGTCTGTACTACTTTTTCCGTTTTCACTTATTCTTTCCGGCAGAAGTACGTCCAAATCTGAGTTCTGATTTGCAGCGTGTACTCTTGCATTTCAGTTCACATGATGATTACGGAATATAAAAGTTAAACAACAGTAAAGGCCTGTTTAATTAAGATGAATTCTCAAGTTGTTACCTCCTTCACTTTGGTTATCAAAGCCATTATTAGTCAGAAGCTACACTGTCGGGAAGAAGATGAAAAATAAGGAAGACTAAATTTCCCTTCAGTCCCCACTTGGAAAAGTGCAGCAGAGGAAAGGGGAATTTAAGCTGCTCCGTAAAAGCAGCTGAAGAGGTTCCCTCCAGCATGAGGAAATCTTAGGCTGGAATAAGGCCAGGAGAGCCAGCCTGGTGACATTGGCTCCATTCACAGCATAGCAGGTGTAAAAGGCGGGAGACAGCAAGATCCAAACATGCTGTCTTCCAGCATAAAAGCAAAGAGACTGCTCTTGGGTAGCGTATGGCAGGACAAATGTTAACACAGGAAATTTTGCTGACCCGAAATATTTTCGAGACTTGCGATATTTTATTCCTAAATAAGGCAAAACTAAGGGTTTTTTTGTTTCTTTTTTTAAAAGGACTGAGGTTAAAAGACACATGTAGAAAAAGAAATACAGACATGGCAATGCAGCTGTGCTCTGGGCTTGAACCTGAGCTTCCCACGTCTCCTGTGAGTGCTGTAGCCATTCACTAGCACAAGAGTTGGCACCTTCTTTCATTTTGACCAAAACCCCCATTTTGGAATTGGGAATTCTGTCCCGTTTCCTCCTCTCCCCCCACCGACGCCAGTGTCTTCTGAACTGGTCCATTCAAAGAATCCTTTCTGATAGACTGGTGTTTTCAGATAAGAAAACATTCAGCACAATAATCCTAAACAGCTCTGTTTTTAAGGCTGCTAAAGTCTTGCGCTGAACTCTGTTTGGGCTGCTCTCAGAATGGGTGGCTTGTGTGGCTTTATGTTCCCAACTTTGTTTAGCCCTGCAGATCTAGAAAAGCTGCGAGCATGCAGTGGGTGAGCTTGTGTTTCACTTTGGTTTTTCAGAGTGAGAAGAGTAACAAGCTCTTACATGGCCTACTTGGGATCTGTAGGACCAGTAGCACTTAATTGTACAGATTTTTTGGCATTCGTGTCCAGCCTTCAAACACAGTGCTTCACGACCAGGACTAACTGCAGCTTATTCATTGCTTTACCATCCATGGGCATAACATTTCGCTCCGAGTAGTGCTGCTGAGAGCACGCTGTATTCCTGTTAATATTACACGATAGCTTGGGATTTTTTGGAAACCTTCTCTCTCAGACTGTTTATCCATCTACATTGATACTTGTCTGGAGATATGTTTTACAGTCTATTTACTTACAAATGTGTCAGAAAGTTGTTTACCAATAAAACGTGGGTAAAAGTATTTAGTATGTGTGTATCAGTTGCCAATAATTTTTTTTTCTATCCACAATTTTTTAAATGTTAAAAATATATAATAATGCAAAAGTCAATACATTCAAATGATAAAAGGTATGTCATTTATTGGGGTATACTCAGTTTGTTCTGGCTACCACATAATCAAAATAAACTGACAAACACCCCACTTATTTTCCCCATTCAAACCAACAGAGTGCACCATTTGGACATCATTTCCAGAATCTTTTCTCACGGGAATTTTCCACTCATGTCGTGGATAGTCTGTCTGAGCAACAACCGAATGATCAGGCAAAACCACAATGATTGTTGCAGGCATCTGATTATAATTACTAGCAAAAGTTCTAATCCTTATTTCTCCAGCTATGGCTCCAAACGTTTAACTAATAGCACCACACACAAACATTATGATGATTATTTTGGTGGGTTTAGGCACTGGGCAGCACGAACAGATTTTGCAGCAAATTCATGGGAGTGACTCAAAAACTCTTTGCCGTGACTGCAGCTTGTGAGCAATTTTGCAGGAGGCAGAACAGCATGTGAACAGCGATGGAAAATTATCTGAACTAATCAAACCAACTTATCATGAATGAATAGTCTTTCTGTGGAGTTAATGAGGATGGAATAGATTGGAATGGTGTAGGAGAACTTAAACAAGGAGCTCTGTATTTCATGCTTGCAATAGTAGGGACATTCATTTTTCATAGTATTTGTGCTCATTTTTAGTGTCATGGTCTTCATACAGGCGATTAAAATGAATCTCCAATTGTTAGGTGAATTTTACATAACTTTGTAAAGAAAAGTGAGTACTGCACACGAGCTATTCATTTTTTGATGTTTGTAGAGCCTATTGTACATCAATAGCATGAGATGGAAAGTCTTCTTTAGTCAAGGAAGGCGGGCAGCACAGACCAGGTTTGTAGGTGTAGACGCACTAGGTGCTACTCCATTCCTCTCAGTCCACATGAAGGCCAATGGAATTAAGATCTGATAGAGCATCACCAAAGACTCCCTTAGGCAAGGCAGATGAACAACCTCCATGAAGGAAGATCTCCTGTGCTCACCCCTTCCCTCTACCCTCCCAAAAGGAAATCCACTCAGAAGAAGGTGATACAGAGATGGCTGCGTTATTTGCTTTGTTTCTGCCTCCCAAAAAAGTTGAAGAAACTTTTCCAGCAAATGCTGTGAGAAGCAGCTAACAGTTTGGGACAACTTAAATAGTTGTCTGATAAATTGGCACCACCAAAAATCATCGGTCTCTTTTTTAGCGTTCAGCCATCCCATTGGGTTCTCATGGTCCTTAGGAAGGACAGCGAGGAGAGCAGCTGCTCTGCATAGCACCCATCTCTCCCTAAAAATAATCGATGAACTTTGGCCAGGAAATGAGCATGGGTTTAATTTAACCAGAAGTAACTCATACTTTGCATTTTTTAGGCTGAAGTAGCAGGGCAGTGAGGTGTAACTGTTGGATTCCTTACTTCTAGGGCAGCAGCCCCACCAGGAATGCTCTTCCGTGAGCTACTGCACACCAGGAATATTCACTGGTGTAGAGTGGTGCGACAATTTCTGCAAGACAAAGTTTAATCTTTGGAGAAAGGAATCGGGAGGTAGAATTTTTGGAGGTGTTCACACCACAACTTTATTACAAATAATTATTCAATGTTGTACCATTTAAATCTCCTGAAGGATATATAGGAGCTTTTAAAAAGAGGAAGTTTTAAGTACTTGAAATTGCTTCATGGATTTTCCCATGCACGTCTGACAGCCCTCAACCATTGCTTGAAAAAAAATAAGAAGTAGGGGTGGCTGCAGACAGCTGACCTTGAGTGAGGCTTTGACATATAATCTCTGAGTGAATCATAACATATAATCTCTGTAATACAGTATTGAAGATAACTGAAAAGATAGGCGTATTTTGGGTCATGTCTTGAAGGTCATGGAATGCCCATTTTTCAAGTCTCACTGAGTCCATTCAGTGGCTGCTTCTGTACATGTGGACTGTAAATTGCTGGAGTAATTCTCAGATTTCTTTGACTTGTGTCCCCTCAAAATGGCCTGCAGATTGCCCTTTTGATAGTTGGGTCTGCCTAGAGCATCATGCTTCAGTTGCCACCATTTAATGCGCCTGATGTGGAACAAGGCATATTGACTACAGCTAGAATCTAGTCGTTTCAATAATGTTTTTAAACTCATTTCCCAAAATTTAAGATCAACTGTGTCATCAGTTTTTTAAATCTGGAACTGATACTGATGCATTTTACTGAATACATACATGTTCCAATAGATTTAGGAAAAGAAGTGATTAATAACATAAAAGCATTTTAAAGGGATGCTTGCATATTTTCTATTTAATCTTGGAGATTTCACTGATTTTTTTCACTACGCATCTTTGGGACAGTGCAAGAAGTCTGACTGCTGTGTGGTTTCAGTTGTTTTAAATTTCTGGATTTTTTTTTTAATTATGAGGATGGAAGCATGCTTTAGCTAGCACATGGCTGAAAAAGGCTTAAAAGAAGTCACAGCCTGGCTTTTCATGTTTACATTTTTGTCACTGTGTATTATTATCCCAACACATATCTTTTGCATTTCTTCTATGAAGTTCCTAACAGCTGCACAAAAACTGCCTTCTGAAATGTTCTTCCAAGCCTCTTCCTTTAGTTTTCTCCATAAATAAAAGAAGTCCTGTTTACCTCTGTGTTGATGGATTGCTGCTGATGCTGAAGCAGTCTAATAAAAATACTTGGCAAATAGCAAACTGACAGAAATTCACCTCAATTTAGAAGGGCTTGCCTGAGACCCGCGGCTCTTTTGAGGTGAGATAAGGATTGTGATACCCACACTGGTTTCTGCAAAGGGTGAAAGAGGATTCACTGTGGACTTCACAGAGGTGAGCGGGAGAAGGTGCTGGGCATTGACTGGAGGGAAGCATGCTCCTCGATGGGTGCTTTCCATCTTCAGTTCAGTGCACAGGAGGGATAATGCTGTGAGCCCAGCGCAGACCAGTCTCAAGCCTCAAGCATCAGTATCTGCACGCACTTACTCATTGAGGAATAAGAAGGCTGTAGTTTTTCCTGTTTATCCTACAATCACTCTTTACTATCTGGCAAACATTAGGGTAAAAGTAAATTTTATAGTCATTTGTTCTTCAATAAAATAATTGCTACTTAGCTACTGGTTGGCTGTTGCTAGTCTAGAGGGAGTGCAGGAAAAAAAAGCAAAAAAGTGCAGAAAAAAGCAAAAACAAGGCAAAAAGGCTATTTACACTTAATTTTGTTTCCAGCACGTTCCCTATTTTATCCTGTGAATGCTCCACCAGAAGTCTGTATTTTTCAATAACTGAAGTATGGTTCAAAGGCTGAGTTGTCATCGTGGGATATGGAGTATGCGCTTCAGCAGCATCATGTTCTGGCTTTAAGTCTGTCTCTATCAGTTTTCTTCCCAGGGGTTTACGTGTAGCTTCACATGTCTTCCCAGCTGCCTTCCGCCTCGGACATACCATTTCTAACATCTCTGAATAGGATTAATGGCTGACACGTGGCTGCCAAGGCTTTAGAAATGCTGATGTCCCTTGACATGACTTCATGGAGCATCAGAGCATCTCTTGCTCCAATTCGTTGTTGGCTGGGTTTTTTTTCCTAAAACTTCTCTGGTTCCTTAATATTTCTATTTTGTTCATCTGTAGTGAACAAAGTGATCCCCACATACTGTCAGGGTAGGATTTAGTGTCCATTTCTCTTTCTAAGTTGAAATCTGTATTTCTTAAAAGATGTATCTTATATATGAAGCAAAGTAATGCATGTGCTTTATAAATAGCATGGACCAGAAAAGACTAGAAAGAAACAGTTAACCAAACAGCCTTGCAGTAGTAATGTTTGAAGGAGGGAATCACTGATCCTGGCTTGTGGGAACTGAGGAACCTTCAAGCACCCATGTCCTGGCCGTGACTTCTACATTCTTTGCTTCAGACCTGCTGGAGGGTTGGTGGGGTTTCATGATAACCATTTGCTGTATGCAGAGAGAATTAAAGTGGTGAGTGTTTCCCACAAAGAAGATAATAACAAGAGTAAACCATGCTGATAGTAGAAATCCTCCCTGAGATAGCAGCTTGCTGGCCACACAGCGGGGCTGTGCCTGTGCCTGGCACCAGGCTCTGTCCAGGCATCCCTGCCTTCCCTGCGCTGATGGAGCCTGATGTTCCTCCAGGGTCTTCCTCACCCTTCCTATTGCTTTCCCTGCCGCTTTCTACTTTGATCCAAATACTTTCAGCTGTTTATTTTTTACTTTCAACTATTTATTTCTACTATTGATGTTATCAGTGGCCATCCAGGGCAGCAGCGTTCATGGAGAACGTTGTGCTCTGTCATCAGCTGCTTTCTCAAATTATCGCTGATTTCTAATGTCAAGGATTAGATATGCGATTGGGTAATGAGCTCATCAGTTCTCTAAGATATGACTTGAATGAAGTAGGTAGTTACTTAGTTAAACAGCTGAAAAGCAGTCTACTATGTCTAACCTTCTGCTAGATCTTGAAATACATTTCCAGCTATTTTCCCTAATATTTCTCCTGTATTTTAAAAATACATTTCATGGGATTTTTTCCAGATTTTCTGCATACTAAGATCTGAATTTGTTGGGGAAAGTTCAGTCTAGGAGAGATCTTGCAGAAATGTCATAACTACTTTGAGTAAAATAACGAACATTATTTGAATTTCTGTGATAATTTGAAATCTAAGAAATCCCTATCTTAGTGTCTAGACAGGCCTTTATAAATTACCAAAATGAACTTGGAAATTATAATAAACCATATTTCTCTTCAGAATAATATAGTTTTATTGAATGCTGAAAGGAAATAGTTTTGGGGTTTTTTCTGTCCACAATCTATCATAGTTAATAATGCAAATTCTTTCTCTATGATGCTTCATTAAAATTCTTCCTTACTTGCGTAATCCCCATGGGATTACTAAACTGTATTCTTGAAGAATTAGTTCCATCTTTTCAAGGTACCTAATATGTGTAGAAACTAGATAGAGAAAATCATCAAGAGTCATCAAAACCAAAAAGAATATACAAATAAGCAGAGTTCTGGGTTTCATTGAAGTTAGGTTAATATTTGTGGAACTAATGTTGCATTAACCCAACTGGCATAACTAGAAATTAGTTTTCATTGATTCTTAATACAGTGCTTGCTGCTGCAATCTGAGCCCCTGAAAATTCTTTAAGCCTTATTAAGTCAAATTAGTTTATATTCTTCTTCTCATATATCTATCTGTTCCAAAGTCTGATGTGGGTTTCTTGTTTGTTTGGAGGTGACAGGGCGGATAGGAAGAGAAGTATGGCCCTAACTCAAAAATATCCAGAGGAAACTGAATATCTCCATCATCTTTCTTTCTCTGACCCTTTCTTCAAATCTCTCCTTTTACATGCACTCTCTTTGAGTTATTTCTCATGCCAAGAAGTAATGAAATATTGGTCTGTGTTCAGAAAAAAGTCATTTTTTTTTACTCAGCTGACGTGTTCCTGTGGAAACAAGTCACTTAACAGCAGAAACTTTTGCAAGCTAGTTCAGAGCTGCAAGTTCTGCCTAAAGCAGTAGAGTCAGTAGAGTGACAGGTCTGGTGGGGTTTTAGCTGAGGTTATTAAAGCATTGCAGAACCAGAAACCTAGCTTTCCTTGTAAATACTGCACCTATTTAAACTGTAAAAATACGGGAGACCTCACACGTACACAAATATGTCTGCAACAAGCACACAGCTATTGTATCCACAGACAGATAGATAGCTGTAAACTCATGGCTTGGCTTTTGTGAATAATGCTAACTTTACCTGAATAGTTCATAGTAATTATTAGTGTTCAGCAGTAAGGAAGTGTACCACCTCACGTCAGTGACTCTGTTATCTGTTTTAAAGAAACTAGGATGCTTTATGGCTTGTGTTAGATACACAGAGATCTGAAGACAGCAAACCAAAGGGAGAACAAATGCATACACAGACAGAAAAATTCTGCAGACATCACAGAGAGCAAGAAGTCTAAGCAACAGACCTGGCAAACAGCTAAATTGCAGGATCTTAAGGAAGATTTTGAACATCAGGTGTATTGCCACATTTCACAGAATCACAGAATGGTTGAGTTTGGAAGGGATCTCTTAAGATCATCTAGTCCAACCCACCCTGCTCAAGCAGGATCAGCTAGAGCAGGTAATATTTCGTTAGTCTTGGCTATCATCCAGTTAATTTGGGGGTTACCAGTCTCTGCTGCACCCATTCATTTAGCCATCCACATTATCACAGTCTGTATTGAGCACTGTAGCCTAGGGTGCTACAGAGTTTGTTTGCTTTCATATAACAGCAGTCCTTTGCCTCTTGACAAAGGCATTAGCTTGCATAGGAGAGCTAGCTGTTTTTCAGAAGCTAAGTGAAGCTATAAGCTCTCCCAGATGCAGAAGACGTAAGAAAGTTGAAACATTTTTTTCATGCAGAAAGGGAAGAGGGAGGTCAAAAACTCAGAGGAACCACATGAACATGAAGTGCATTTGTTACTGTCTCTGTCAAAAATACAGAAGACTGATGCTCCCTGTGGCAGCTGAGGTCGTTTCAGGTACCTGGAGGATCCAGGACCTGTAAATCTAGGATGACACAGCATTAGTTAGTTTTTTTGGAAAGGAGGAGTAGCTTCAAATTTGCCTCTTGCTTCCTTTCATCCTTGCATGTAACAGACAGGGTAAAGCAGGAGAGGCATCCTAGCAGAGGTGTGGGGTCATGGTTAACCTGTCAACTGCGCTGTTCTGACCTTTCATCACCAGTAATTCAAATTTCCCTGTCAATAAATGAAATCTCTCCCATTAGGCTGATGGAAGCATCTCTGCAAGTATATTATCATAAGTTCATGAAGACAGCACATCAGTGCACAGCACTGGTTTCTTTGACACGGCTAATACTGCAAGCAGACCGTGTTTCAGTCAAGAAGGCACTAATTTAACAAAGCTTGAAGGCACTCCAGAATCAGAATCTGAAATACTGGAAGTGTTCTCCTCAAGCTGAAGCCTGAAACCAGTCCCCAGTGATAGGACCCAGATGGACAGTCATGACAAACTCTTTAGCAAACTGTCTGTTATTCCCATAGAACATGAAGGCACCTTCTGCTCTTTCCCCCTGTCTGGAAGACTCTTCTTTTCCTCCACATTACCTGCATTTCCTATCACTTTGAGAACCACTTTAATTTTTGTCAGAGCCTCTCAAAGTAAGGGCATGTCCTTAAAGTAAAAGCAACTAGCCATTACAGTTTGCTAGTACCTTCACTCCTTCAGTATCTGCAGAATGGCGAGGAGTAAAGGATCGAACAGAACGGTTTGCTCTGATTCTCATCCCATTCCTCTACTGAAGCAGCTGCATAGCCTTCACTGCCTACAATAAACGGTTAAAAAATTTCCAGTAGCTTTTGAAATCAGCGTTTGAAATGATAAATAGGCTTTCTCCTTGAACAGCTGTGGAACTGTCTGCTGCTGATGTTCTCCAGAACATCCTCTCCCATGAGTGATGAGATTTTGGAATCTGCAGATGTGTGGGCACTCTTGGCCCCCATTATTGCTACCTCAAACTGAGTATAACAGAAAAATTAGATCTTTCATAATGGATCTGGAGAACTATACCTTCCTGTTCAAGCTCATACTCCACTCCTGACCTTCTTCAGGACTGTTATCACAAGCTACATTCAACAGAGAGAGTATTTTATTCAGGTAGTTGATATAGAACAATTTCCTTCAGGATTCAAAGGGAAATGTTTTTATTCCCCTTCTTCCTGATTTCAAGGGGAAAAAAAAAAAAAAAGATTGTGTGGGATCACAGAGGCTTCTCTAAGTAATTGGTTGCTGTAATACTTTCTCCAGATCGTTTAGTTTCCCTAGATCATTCAGCTTGATCTAGTACTGTCAACTTATAAAAAATCTTCTTTGAATCTGTGCGTACAAAAGACAGGAAACTTAATTGTATTAGATGAGAGACAACTGCTGACAACTTTCAGTACTTCTATTTGCTACCTGAAGATGGCAAGACTTCTCATAGATTACTTAGACTGTTGGTTTTGGAGACAAACCCAACATGAAGCCAGGCTCAGTTTAAAGATGGTCAAAGTGATTGTGTTTGAATATTTGTGATGTTAACAAGTCACATCCACTGGAAGGCATAAGGCTTCATTCAGCTTCAGCATAAGCTGACTCAACAGCAGGCTCCAGCACAGTCCCAGTTTTTGAAATTTCTAGAGCATCTGCATCGATACTAACATCAAGATTAGGAAATCATGTAGAGAAAACAACTGTGCAAACTCCGTTCACATGATCTCACAGCACCCCACTGCTCTTGAGACCCATCTGCCTAGAAGTGTTAGGAGGAAAAAAAAGATGTCTCTTATTTTGCATCAACAATGATTCTTCATAGTGCCGCACACATCTGCCTTGAAGCCCCCCGTCCTTCCTGGTGGTTCAGAGCCAATCATCTGGCCTTGCCGGGAACTCGGAGACTGTCCCAAACTGTAAATTCCCATGACCGGAGTGCGAGGGTGTCTAAGGACTGCACCAAGTCCCTTGTACACGCCACTAGAGCGTGTATTCTGGGCTCCCAGGTGGAGACAGTATCTCAGCACACACTTTACTAAAAAAGTCACATCCTCCATAGGAGAATTACATTCTTTCTATGGTTAAAACAGCCAGTAGTAACTTATATTTGCATGATCAAGTCAGTTTTGATAGCTGTTCCCACCACAGAAATAGTTATGCTTTTGTTTAAACAGAAGAGAAGCACAGAATGGAAAAATTGGCATATGACAGACTGAACTCCTGCAGGGGTTTTAATTTTCACATACTCTTAAACTCATGGAGCCTAATGTGCTTAACATTTTGGCCAGTTGCACAATTTGGAAATTTCAACAGTGAATGGTTTTTGGACAGAAAAAAAATGTTCTCACAAATACGAAAAGTGAACAGATGTTACTATTGGTGCTTCCAACGCCTACTGACAGAAAACATCTGTGTTGAACTTCCTGAATTTTAGGATCTTGAAAACACTCCCACACACCACCGAAAGCCATTTGAAAGCAGTTGGGCTGGCAGATCGGCTTTCGGGTCTATGACTGAATGTTCTAACGCGAGCAGGTGCTGGTTGTTGTCTTGCCTTGAGGAGCCCAGCTAGCCAAGCAGCAGCCTCACAGCTATCCGACCCACTGTGTTATGCAAGTTTTTAGCATGTTGTGGGAACTGTGATTTTAAAAAAGTCATTAAAAGCAGTTGATCTTAATAGTACGACGGTAATAAAATGAATGGAATGAATGGAAAGAATGAAACAAAGATTTTGCTGTAGATACTAGCAGATTAGGAGAATTGCACTGCATCGCATGGTGTCCTGGAAAGTGTCTGGTTTTTTTAGTCCTGTCAAAACCCATGTTGAACGAACAGAATTTTCCTCTGTCCTGAAAACATACTCCTTGTGTTAAAAACATGCGAGACATTTGGTGTCCCTCAAAATGCTCAGTCAAACATTTAATAGGTATCATGACCAAAGTCTGCCCTTTTACATAAGCATGATACAGCAACCGTCACAGAGTAGCTGGGAGTTCCCTGCTTCCTCCTGCTCCACACCCATCGTCTTCATGTTTGTCTGGTTGTAAGAGCAAATTTGGCAAGGTGGTTTTCCTCTCTGGTGGATTTTTGGTTGGCTATCAAACTAACCTTCTCCAATTAATTAAATGGTAATGAATGTTATGCAATGATAAATCAATGTTATTTTAGTGTTCTGTTAAACATCACGAGCTCATGATCTCAACTTTAAGTTGACTCAAAATAATATCTCAAAGTTATTTTACTTAACTCTTCCTTAAAAAATAATATTTAATTGGAATTTAGAGGATGATCTTTACGTATCAATAGAAGTAGGTTTTTTTGTCTTAGGTTGGTACTCTCAGTTTAACCAACATAAAATGAATAGCTCCATTAGTCACACTTCTACTCTTATGCTAACCCAAAGCATCTCTCCAGGTTACACAGTGTTGGGCCAGCCCCAGCTCTGCTAGCTTTGCAGGTTTCTGAGATCTGAAGATTTCCCCATGATCCCTCTGCATCCTTCCAGAGGCCCATAACAGAATTTTAGCAGAGCCCAATGTAAGCAGAAATTTTTTTATGTCTTGAATAAAGATCATAGAAACTGAGCTAAGAAGCTATATAGAAGCACTGGTATTTATGTGGCTCCTATCAGCCTAAAAGAAACATCTATCTGAGTAGCCAAAAAGGAAGCAAGGTAGGGGAGATGATACACTTGGAATAAATGGGTAGGGTTTTGAGCACATGGCATTGTCATCTGATCACTCTTTTATGCTGAAGCATTGTAACTTCCAAGAAAATAATACCATTTTTCATCACCAGTAGCAATGGCTTTGGCATATACTGCCTGCCATGTTCAGTAAATTTATTGCATTTATATCCAGCTCCTCTTTCATGCAGCGTAAGTTTCACGCTCAAGTTTATTTGAGTCTTAATCCTGACTGCTAAATCCACAATTCCAGGACTTAGAATGGTTTGGGTTGGAAGAGACCTTAAAGATCATCCAGTTCCAACCCCCCTGCCATGGGCAGAGACACCTCCCACTAGAGCAGGTTGCTCAAAGCCCCATCCAACCTGGTCTTGAACACTTCCAGGGATGGGGCATCCACAACTTCTCTGGGCAATCTGTTCCAGGGCCTCACCATCCTCACTGTAAAGAATTTCTTCCTGATGTCTAATCTAAATCTCCCCTCTTTCAATTTAAAACTTTTGCCCCTTGTCCTGTCACTACACTTCCTGACAAAGAGTCCCTCTCCGGCTCTCCTGCAGGCTCCCTTCAGATATTGGTAGGCCACTATGAGGTCTCCCCGGAGCCTTCTCTTCTCCAGGCTGAACAACCCCAGCTCTCTCAGCCTGTCTTCACAGGGGAGATGTTCCAGCTCTCTCATCATCAATCTTAATCTTTTGGGGTATTGCCTTCTTGCACAGTTTAGAAAGCAGCAATATGGAGGTCAGCATTTGGGCTAGGGACCTAAACTTCTTTTATAAACAGTTAAGAGAAAATGGGCTCATTCAGGCTGCATTCGTTTGACCTAGTTTGAATGTCTGCATTAGGATATACCGTGCTGTGTCACCCTTACCCAATGGGAACTTTGCATGACTAGATTGCATGTAGATAAATGTCTACATCTGTTCAATAAGTACAACCCTTGAAAAAAATATGGTGCCTTTCAAGTCATTACAGGTTTTATACATAGTTCAGTAGAGAGTGCTCACCAGATAGTGTATTTGCTACCATATGTCTTAATTCTGATTCCAAATTTTCAAGCCAGTAAATTATCAAGAATTAAACCAGGATATGAATTTATACCCGGGCAACCACTGCTCCACCTTTAGCTTCTGCATACACACTGACCCTGCTACAGCTAACTTCTCAGTGGCAGAGGGATATTTCATATTTACCAGATAGTAAGAACATGAATGCAGACAGGCTCCACAAACATCTGATGTGTTGCAAACTCATACTCTAGCTCACTTACCACCTCATCATTTGTTTGTGCAGCCAGACTTCAGCAGAGATGCTGCTTTGAACTTTCAGAGCTATCCCCTTACTGAGTCTGCAAACAAAACCTCCCTTCCCTTCTGTCCACCGCTTCCTTCCCACATCTTCTCCTTCTTCCTCTTCTCCTTTCCTCTACACAATAAACTTTTGAAAACTTAGCATGGAAATCCTTGTGAGGTTTTGTCTAGTTTTGCCCTTTCTGATGTTTATCTTTAGGAGACCATTGTCATGGTCCCCTAGGTAGTATTCTTTCTACAGCAGCTCTGCAAAGCACAGAAGGCATTTCTGACATACGCTTCTATGTATCTTGTGACATGAAAAAACTTCTAACTGGTTCTTTTGAGCACTTGACCTCCATTCTAGAGTATATTTTCTTTTACGCATGTTTTATCTTCTTGGGTGACATAGCAACTTTTTGGAAGATCACAAATTAGATCAAACCGTGGGAACAGAAAACAGTACAAAATTATTTCATTTACTGACTACAGAGAAGGGCTGTGGCTTCTGGTGAAGAGAACCCTTTCATAGTTCTTTTTTTATGAAATTTTAATGTTTATTTCTTCCTTAATAAAAATAAAAAACCCTTCTGCAAGCTGAATCACTGCTTTGGAATTAATGTCAGTTGGTCACCACTGTCCTGAGAGAAAATGTCGCATGTCCAGACAATGTAGTTGAAAGAGCAGCAAATTGTTACCATGCCATTAGGCTGAACTAGCCTCATGGTTTAGTTATTTTTAACTTAAAAGTGAATTTTATAATTTTTTGTTTACTTTTTGGTATAAATAAAAAAGCTTCTTAACAAATGAGAATGAAAGGTTTTTTTCTGAGAAAACGAGCAGGAATGTGAAACTCAGCTAAATAACCTCTGAAGTAGCAAAAGATAAATTAAAAATAGAAATAACCATTAGCTATGTACTTTTTTTTTTTAAGCTTGCTGACTCTTTCAGCAAGATGTTCTGTGTTTAAGAATTGAGTATCACACAGTTTAAGGCACATGAGAAAAGTTTGCTTCATTTGCTTATCAATAGTCAAGTTAGGTCACAGAAGTGCATCCCTTCCTAATGCTGGTAACCACGTGGTGGCAGAAGCTCATGCCAGCCCTACAGTAAAATACAGATGCAGAACATAAATTTGAGAAGATGCAGGCCTGTGACATTAAATGTAAATTTAGCAATCCTTTGGAGAAATAAAACAGTAAGTTTTTCTCATTCGTCATAAAAGACCAAGTCCCTTGACTATGGAAGGAAGCCCTGCTTTTTGGTTGCCTCATGAATTTCATCGCATTTCATTTGCACTTTCCCAGCTATCTCACTGCCAGACTGTTTGCAGGAAACCTTCTGCTTTTGTTGCCTTAGACTTCACACAAAGATATTTTGACCCTACCTGGACTCCTTATCAGATTTCCTGAAGGTCATAATGTGCTCTGCAAACCTGCACCCGTGGTGGTCGTGCTGCATGCAGCAGCAATGGCTGGTGCCATCTAGTGAGGAGCTTCTGAATGCTCACTGCAAATTGAGATGGATCATCTGTCTTTTAGAAAATAGGCATTATTACAGTCCTGAAGACACAGAAATAAAGCAACGTGGTAATATGTTTTACAGCCTGCACAAACTTCAGGAATTTTTCTCCCAGATAATCTTTCCAGTGGCTAGCATTAACTATGTTTTGTCCTACGTATTTATATTTTCTACGATTCCATGGATTGTTTTGACCTACTTTTAGGTCAAATTTTAAATCTTGCTAGAACAATCTTTGAGTTGCTGAGGTGAATGGAACCATTCAAACTGCATTATCAGAGTACAGCATAATGATGTATGGTGTAGAAACATACCAGTGTCTTCTGCAACATGGTAGATGTTATGCTCATCAGTGACTGAAGTTGTATCCAGAGAAGTTTTGAAAGTGAGGTGTTTTAAACTTGATTTATTCCAGTAACTACCAAGAAGTGTGGGTAAACAAAAATTTCATCTTATTTGAGCTGGCAGGAAAGGAAGACTACGCACATATCCCTGCCATGGAGATATTATGCAAAAATAACCAGTTAGGACCCATAGCCTCTTAAAATTGTTTTGAAATTGGTTCTGTAAATAGTCAGAGGGCGTTGTGCGATGGGATGTCTGGAGATCTGTCCATACTGGGCAGCCTGGGGCCGTCAGAAGCAGTCGCTGACTCAAAATGAACTGGTTGAGCTATGGCAGCAGGATGTTCCATGTGGTCTGCTTTTCTCTGCCTCTCAGCCCAAACCTGTCCAACCCCGTAGCTGAAGTGTCTCTGGCACAACAAGCACTGCATGGAGCTAAAACCCCAAATCCTTCCCTTACATATTCCCCTCTAATATGTTCAATCCATAAACTCCTGTATTTATGCTCCAGGAGAAACGCTAGGTGATATGCCCATCCCAGTCTCACTCAGTGTGTCACAACAGGGTTCTTGAGGTTTTTCCTTGTAGTTTATAATTTTGGGGGTGGGGGAAACACTAAGGTCATGCATTTTTCAGTTGGGCTCAACAATTGCTTTACTCTGCTTACCTCCATGGAAGATGCCCCATCCCTGGAAACTTTCAAGGTCGGGTTGGGCAGGGCTCTGAGCAACCTGATCTAGCTGAAGATGTCCTTGTCCATTGCAGGGGGTTGAACTACGTGACCTTTAAATGTCCCTCCCAACCCAAACTATCCTATGATTCTGTGCCTCAGAGAATTGCAAATTCCCTACATTTATGCCCCATATGCCACATTTTGCCAGAACTACATTTAAAAACTTTTCTGTTTCTTCTCTGTGTGCCTGTGAGGATGCCTTTTCCCGGGTTAGGACTTTTATTCAGCTCAGAAGTTTTTCATTTTACTTATAACCGATTTTATTCCCTGGTGAGCTGGTCTCTGTTCCGCTTGCTGGTCTCCTTGTAGTGGAACTGCATCGAGGTCCTTGTTGTCACATCCTTTCCCCATCTGTTCTTACAAGGACTGTTCCAGGCTGAGCCTTCTTACAAAAAGTCCCAGCTCCCATTTGTCCATCACGGTCAGATCACCCTTCCCGCAGGAAGTGAACTTGTCCTTTCACCAATGACCTTTTTAAAATGTCAGGGAATTAACCTCCTTTCTGTCAAATAAATGATGGCCTACAAAGATCGTTTTCCTGTGGGGATTACTGAGTCATCACATTCCATGTACCACAAGCAGTTGCAAAATGGGAGTCTGTAATGAAATGTGGACAGATGGGCTCAATGGCAGTGAAGCTCTGCAGTAATTCTGATTCTGCATTCTCTTTATTGCAAATCAACAGTTTTCTCCCTTCTTTGTATCTCCACGCTGGTAGGTGGATTTCTCAGCAATTCATGATGATGTTCTTGTATTTTTAATCCTTTGTAGCAGGTACGGTCATTTACTGTATCTTTATTTGTATAGCACCTTCAACAATTGGTTGCTCTCAAAATTAGTGCACCCTCCTCTCCCAGTTTTGTTTCCGCAATGTAGGTTTAGCAGTAAATTAGAAGGAAGAAACTATTACAACATGATATCTCTTTCATTTGACTGATCCGAAAAGAACTGGCCATTAAAGTTCAGGCTGCAAAGCATGAACATTCAGTACAGATTTAAAAGTCTGTTCAGGATCTTCAGAAGTCCACTGGGACTTAATTGCAAAATGCGGCTACTAAATTCAGTCACAACCCTGACAGCATTTTCTTTCATGCACGTCACTGGACAAGCGACAATGTATATACAACATTGCAAATATTTTCTGGGAAGATTTCCTCCAGGCTTCCTAAATTTCTGACCTTTGCTCCTCTCTGTAAATAGCTTTTGCACATGGCTGGGTCGGCCACATGAATTGTGCGAGACCTCTTCCAGTCAGCTGAAGCCTCAGGAAGAGCAAAGCGAGGGCTGCCTATTTAGGAGTGCACCCTGACATTAGGAGCTTTGTAATTCATCTGGACAGTCGTGGAAATTTTTTATAAGGACAAAGGAAGAACTTCTTGTTGGTCTTTAAGGTATTCTGTCAGCCCACTTTTTCCTTTTCTTTTCACGTACTCCCTCCGAGGTGCTGGCTGTAGGATGCCGGGCACACTTAGGTAAAGCCTCTTAGCACTGGCCTGTAAATCCAGTGGTGGGTGACATGGGGTCATCGTGCCATGTTCTGGATTCAGGAAGAGTTCCAGTTTACCCCAGTGAAATGGGAAGCCTTCTGCTGGAGAGCACCACGGGCCAGAGCACGTTTCTGCATTGCTTTATCGTTTAAGGAAAGGGAGTACCAGAGCAACTACTTTGTGAGTTGTCTAAAATATAACAGATAAGGATAGCATGTTTCCCTAGGCTTGCTTCATTTTTATTTTATTTTTTTTTGACCTGGAAATTTAATCCGACACAATTTCACAGCTTTGGAGAATTTTGTAGGATTTCTGACCCTCCAGGAGCACAAGCAGAGCAGTACCATGTGTGGCATGTTTCACACCGGGGACTTTGGGAAGCTACTAATTGAGTCATGCTTTATTTGGCTAAACCTTTCAAATTGATTGTCTTTGCTTAAATCTCCTCAATGACCTTTGTGGAAGAGAGAATGTTCTTAGGTCATTTGCTAATGAAAAAGGGACATAGTTGTTCAACAAAAGATCTAACATAAAGGAAGGCGAGTAAAAGCTGACAAGTCTGAGTTAACGAAGGTTAACAAAGTTAATTCAGTTAACAAACCAAGGTACTAATTGGCTGAAGAATTGCACAAACATTGTCATGATATGAAGTACTTCTCCAGCTCTGACTGTAGCTTCATGCTAAACTGCTCCCAGAAGGATCAATTCTCATCTTTATTCCAAACAATATTAAATAACCCCTATTCCTCAAAAAATGATCAGATAATTACTAGGAAAGCATGGGGAAGGAGCGTTGGTGTTGCCCACCTGTCTTCCTCATTTTCCATTCCTTCTTTTCTTTTTTGGCTTTCAGGTACTTAAAAAATGAAGTGGTATTTTCACTGTACAGAATCCATGTTTTCCTTTCTTTGTGGAAGTAACTGAAACATTTATTTTCAGATCCTCTCGAAATTAAATTGCAACTGGAGCCAGCTCAAATCTCTACAATTCAATTAGGGTAATTGGTGTTCTTTGCAGGTGCATGAGATACGCTTTCATCCTTTTCAACGGCTCCTTTCCAGATCTGGATGTATGGGAAAGAACAAACTAGCTTAAGTATTTAATTCAGTTTTAGGACTTTATAGTAAGATGGAAATATTTTATACTGATATTTGCATAAAAATTTATGCTGCTCTACAGAAAACAATAAAGAACACAGACTGTGCATTTTTAAATGAATGAAACACCTATTATTTCCCTAAAAAGGCAGTTTCATGGTGTATGCTCATATGTAGTCTCTTAATTCCTTTATACTTAATTTTTTAGCCATAGTAGGTAAGAAAAGTCAAGAAAAAGTGGCATCAGAAAAGTGTTCTTTTTCCTGATCTTGGAGGATCTGGTGATACTGATGAATATTGGTTCAGATTTAAATCATTATTCTAGTGCATCTAATCAACATCTTTCCATTTAAGTCAGATAACTAAGAAAAGTATGTCTGCCGTGAATCTGTTTAGTCAAGGATCTGCACCTCTATGGGATAACTTTTAGAGATTCACTGAATTTTAAAAAACTGAAAACTCCTGATGGGGAGAAAGATGAATCCGTAATAGCCAGTTGTGGCTGGCATAAGGAAATGAGCAGCTGCTTGTTCAGATGCATATGCCTCCAGCCAACACAAATCGTATTATATTTTATATGTATTCATATAAACGTTGCTAATTCTGAATTTGTTAACCTGAAAAGGAGTTGGCCTTCTAGCACCTAATAATCCACAAGACCAGGTTTTGTTTAGAAGTAGGGATGTTATATAAAGTTGGGCTTGGTTGTAAGCAGAGGAGAAACTCTGAAATCCATGCTGTCCTTTGGCAATGTTCCTAAACCATCAGTTTTGTCAAATTAATCATAACAGTATATCAAAACATCCATACTGTGAGAGATCCATCCTGGTGGCTTGTCCCAAGAAACTGCAGGTAATTCATTCTTCGTACTACCTCATTTCTAGTGTTCTTCCAAGAAAATTGCACTGAGTTTTGTACTTTGTTTGACTATGTCGTCTTCTCAGTATGGACTCATTTGATGCAATACAATAAGATTTAAAATACAAAAACCTACTCCAACTGTTGTGACAGCCATTTTCCACGAAAGCAGTGTGGAAAATTGATTCATTTTTAAAATGAGAAGAAAGCTGTGTTTCAGTCATAGTGTTTGTTTGGGTTTGCAGTATTAAGACAAGTGTAGCATAGATAAATATTAGTTATAAATAGATGATTGACAGTGTAGTTTTGAAAGTGTGTCACAAATGCATCTATCCTTCCATATGAGAATATAATAAAGTTTGCCTAAAGTAAGTAAGTCATTGTTCAGTAACTTTACTATGACTTTCTGCATACAAAGAAATTGGGGTATCTTCAGGTTCATTTCTTCAAGTCCCCCCACTGCCCTCCTCCACTCCTTGCACCTCAATTGCATTAAATGAAGTGGGACTATTCTAGCTCTTTCTTTCCAGGCATGGGTGAGAGTGTAAGTATTTTATACTGAAACAAGATGTCATTTTTTTATCGGCTGATTTGTATAAGTGTATATCTATCTGCTCATGTTTTGCTGTAATTCTTGCTTTGTGAGATATCGATGCTGTTGCAGACTGGTCTGTGTAAAAATCTAATTGCATTTTAAGAATACTTTCATTAGAATCAGCTTAATTAGAACACGTTGGTAAATGATGCTTTGCGCCATTGAAGCATATTTCTCCAGAAAAGATTGCAGCAATTTACTATTAGTGTCATTAGTGCACCAAGTGCTGTCGAGCATGTAAACCATATGGGCCTTTGGTGACACTGCGTCTGGAACGGCTTTCAAATACTTTGGTTCACAGATCTCAGACATACTGTCACAACCCATTACTTAAACCACCATTGTGTCATTGCAAAATGATTTTTTTTTTTCTTTTCCCCATTGAGCCTTGTGATGTTGGCAGCCAACAGGGGATTATTTTTAAACAATGTTTGAAGTGGCCTGAAGAGCCGAACTGGCGCTGGAAAGGAGAATGACAAGGGAGCCCCACGCCCAACTCTGCGACCTGCGTGAATGCCTGCGCGGCTAATCATTTTCAGGCTCCACTGCTAAATAGAAATATCATCCCCAAAGAGGCAGAAATCCCTGCCATTAAATATCAGGCTCCATTTGCAAGAAATATGACCACTAAGCAAATTTCACAGTTAAGTATATTTTATTTGCTTGGAGTGTAATTGGTTATGTTGTAGGTCAGTGAGAATCACTCTTGAGAAGCCTTATTCCCAAGAAAACACTTTTTTTTTTTTCATAAAGTCGCCATGAATATTCAGGTAGTTAATGTTGATTTGAGTGTTAATTTCCATATATTGATTTTGCCACACACAATCTGGTCACTGTTGCTGGAGTTTCTCTGCATGGTAATGATGACATTCATCAAAGAGTCTGGCCTACTGGAATGGAAGAAGATTCTGTGATTATCATCTCCTCAAGAGATTGACCCCGTTGCAGCAACGATAACTAATCCAGCTTCATGCATTACAACTGTTCCTAAATAAATGCTTTTTTATTATTTTTATCAGGGCCAGCCAGGACTTCTTGGATCACAGGGGTTCACTGGACCACCAGGATTGATGGGGATCCCAGGACTGCAAGGTCCCAAAGGTCACAAAGGTGAAAGAGGATATCCAGGAATAAGTGGACCCAAAGGAGAAGTGGTAACTTTTGAATATCAGATGTTTTAGCTAATGAGCAAAATACTGGGCAGAACATCGTTTTAATTGTGCTGTTTCACTCTAGGGGCAAAGAGGAGTCACTGGATTCCCCGGGGCAGATGGCATTCCTGTAAGTAGCCAGTTACCTCATCTTTAAAAAATCACCAACTGCGAATATTGCAGGCTAGTTTAAAGCCTTTGTACTTTAATTAAAACCTCTGAGCTAAATTCTGCATCAGCCACGTATGCACTTTTAAGCTAAGGGTATTTCTTGAAGTGAGTGGAACCACAGATACACAATAAAAGAGCGGAATCTCTGCTCCCTCTCATTCCCTTAGATAATTAAGGTCCATTTGCTTTGTCTTGTGGAGAAATCCCCTTGTAAAGGGGACAAGAAAGGATGGAAATTTCCTTTGTCCATGGAGGTTACCCAGCTAAGCAAGTTCTTTTGTAGGAAAGAGCAATGAGATAAGTACTTCACATGTCTTAAGCTTGTGAGCAAAGGACACCAGTGGGTCATTCCTTAATTATTGCAGAGTTGCAAAGCACATAGAAAGACCAATAATTTAAAGAATATTAACCACTGTTATTTGCTTTATAGCTCATATGGCATGCTTGAGATAGTCTTAAAAAATTTACTGACACTAAACAGTGTCAAACTTTGAACAAATTGACCAGGTCCATGAAACTCAAGCATTCAAAGAGGAAAACCGGGTAAAGTTCACTGCACAGTATTTTCCCAGCTTACACTTCTTTACATCTTGTGTCATAAAATAACAAAGAAATCTGAGTCACTGGAATCCCTGGACAGAGTTCCCAGGCTTGGGTTTCCTTTGTAGTGCTCCCTGACACCGGGGCCCCGCTCTGCAGCCCACGCATCCACATCCACTCTGCTTTCACCCTTTTTTTGTTTCCAGAAGAGCTCCCTATCGAGTTTCAGGGCTTTCTCTCTCACAATCTTCCTCCTCTCCCTCTTTCCCATTCCTGTTAAGACTCCTGAAGCCAAGGATCTTATTCATCTCACCACGTCATACTGAGTTTTTTCTAAGCACTCTAACGTCCTGGGAAGGCGAGTAAATCGCTGCCCTGCCAAGCTCCATGTGGCTACAGCTGGACCTTGCTCTTACCTGAGCAAGTTTTCTTTTTTGGCCCTGCCTTCCCGGCCTCTGCACATCGTGTTACGAGGGATGAATACCTTCAGAAAGCACTTGAACCTGCACGCTCTTTGTGTCCTGTCCTCAAGCCCACTTGCCCTTTCTACTCACTCACATTCTCTGACCAGCTTTCCCGGGGCCAAGATTTAACACTTGACCATCAGAAGGTGGATAGGTAGGCACCTGTACGAACTGTAATGGCACAGTGCTAGGATGTGGGGCTGGAGGCCAAGAGAGGATGGTGGCAAGCCTGAATCTCTTCTGGGGCGAAGAATGTACTTGATGCAGCTAGATAAGGACATGGGCAGATTTCTTTTTCTTCTAAGCAAGGGAGCAGAAGCAAAGAAAAAGCTCTTGCTCTAGATAGAGGAGAAGGGACAAATGTTTTATGCTAGTTTCTGGGTTTTCTGACTGAGTCCCCTGGAAGAAAGAGCTGCTCAAGGGCAGATTTGCTTCTCATCAGCCTCAGTGCAAACCAGAAGCAAGAGCAATTAAGGTGAATGTAGGCTCAGCAATGAAAATCCAGTATGAGACAGGAGTAACTTTTTCAGAGGCTCCATGTGGAGCTTCTGCAGTGCCCCCGGCTTCCTTGCTTTGAGCCCTGCTGTTTTCTTCCATGCTTAAGCCTCATCATGACACTCAATCTAGCTCCAAAAGCATCTCTGACTTTTTTCCCGGCTTGGAAGCTGTTCAAAGCCAGTGAGGAACCTTTCTTCCCACTCTTGCAGTGTGAAGCACTGAAATGCTTAACAATCCCCATTCTTGGTGGCTCCCCGCACAGCAGCCTCATCTGGCTTAGTTCTCTGCTTAACAGAGCCTGCATTGAACATAGCTTTCCTACCCTTTCTGAAAGGTCCTTCACTGCTCATTTTTTCATGCTGTCTGGGGCATCTGGTTCAAGCTGCAGCTATATTAAAAAAAGACACTGTCTGTTTCTGTCTTTGAAAATCATAGTTTCCCATGGATCCAAGCCTTGGGCTTAATGTGAGAATGTCTAAATACTGTGTGACTACAGGAAAAGGAAAACTAGAAACAGATGGATAGATAAACACTTTTTTTTTTTTTTTTTCCTCCACAGGGTCATCCAGGGCAGCCAGGATCAAGGGGGAAACCGGGTCATGATGGCTGTAATGGGACAGTAGGTGACCCTGGTGACTCAGGAACTCCTGGACTTGCTGGTTTCCCTGGTACTATTGTAAGTAGCCCTCAGTAAGTGAGTACCTGGAGCTAAGACCATTGCTGAAATGAGTTTCATTCACGTGTGTGTGGGAAGTGCATGAGACTTCTCTTATTGGAACTCCCTTTTGGCCTAGCAGAGCATCCATGTGGAATTTCCATGGACACACTGCACTATGCTTAGTTATTAAATTGCAGCCAGATCTGGGCAGTCTGCCCAGAGCTATACCTGTCACGTAGGTCTTGTGGGGAGATTACTTCAGGAAAACCTGCACAGCTTTACCCAACAGTAATAAAAGAAGATTAAACTCACAGTTCCTGATTAAAATAACCTTTTCCTTCTCTGACCTGTGGCCAAAGTATTGGTTTTCCGTGGCGCAATACGTAGGATCGTGCCGAGGTGAGCAGTGGGGCTCCTGGCTTTACCAGGCCCCGTGTCAGCCCTGGGGAGCCATGGCTGCTGCTCTAACGCAGAGGGGCGACCCTGTAATACCACTCCCAGCTAATGGGGGTTTCTTCCCCTGGGATTGGAAATTCCTTCTTTTATGTACTATGAGGGTTTTCACTTTGTTTTTAAACCATGACTTTCCAAAGCTAGGCACAGCCTCTTCCTCTAAACAGCAGTATGTATATACTCATGAAAACCCCAGCAAGTATTTTTCATTACTCTCAGCTGTCTACGTGTTAACATATATGATATGTAAGCTTACTTCTGTTATTTTTTTGGTCACCTCCAGGGGGTCCAGGGGCCAAAGGGCCAGAAGGGGGAGCCTTACATACTGCCACCGGACATCGCAAGCCAATACAGGGTATGTCTGTAACTCCTGGGAGTTATTCATGCTCAGTGCTGTTTTACAAGCAGGTGATGGAGAGCTATTTTTCCTTACACTCTGATGGACACATCCCAAGAGGCACTGTTTGATTCTTTGTAGGTTTTGCAAGGCAGCTTCTGCTTTCTCTGGTAACAGCAAAGTCTATCTGATATCCAGGGAAAAAAATCTCTCCACTCAGTTATTTGCAAGGAATTCCAGCCAACTGGTGGATTGCAGCAGCACTAGAGATGTTGTCGTTCAAGAATTACCCTCTTTATTCAATGACCACCTTTGTATCATGCATGGCAAAATCATTCTTTTGCCATATTTTGTCCACTGAATGATTCTATTTAATATTAGCATCCTTTCTGTATAATTTTCATGCAGGAACTTGGTTGATTTGGGACAGAATAAGCTTCAATATATTATTTACTTATTTAGTAAACCCCAAGTATTCCCATGGGTGTTTTTACTGTATCTAATCCTTAAAACCTGTTTTGTAATCACGTGTAGCTTTTTCTCATACATATAATCTTGTATAATTTGAAGGTACCAAAGATAAGGGGTTACATATGCTGAGTATAAATTGTGATGAATTTATGTACAACACTGCATCTGAGCTGTACTCAGCACAGAAGGGATCTGCTGACGTTGTTTATGTGCCAGTGATGTGTGCCAAAATAGGTTTCTCTGTTGACGCATTTCTAAGTTGCCTGAATTTTTCAATGGAATTTTCTTTTCCTTTCAGAAGCTCCTTAAATCTGCACTTATTAGTACTTAGGAATTATTAAGAATCACTCAGGTGTATTGTGACCAAGGATGGATACTGACATCTGTATTCTTTTCATAAAGTACTTGGTTCCACAAATTATTCTGTTAACTAAACTCAAATTAACTAGATAGTTAGGACGCTATTTGAAATGATTGAAGGTGTCTGGACTGAATACCACATTATTTATGGGTATTAGAAGGTCTTGCGCTAGAACATTTTTGGATCCTATTTCAAAAAACGTTTCAACATGTACTGCAGTTAAAATATGTGGTCACTGAAAACAGTATGTTCCAAATGCTTTTAGTGACTCAGAAGAGAATCAAAATGATTCGGTAATTCCCATGCAACTCATGAAAAATGAGCTTGTACATTTCAGCTAAGGTTATAGCCCAAATTAAGCCACTGGTTAGACAGGATTTTTCAAAAAAAGAATTAAATGTGGTCTGTTGTCCATTTCAGCCTTCTAGTTTGGATCCCTAACTTCCATAGCCAACTTACACTCCTACTGTATTGCAAGCAACTATACTATATATAATAAGTATAAAATCCATGTAGTGCACATTCAGTTATCTCAACACCTGTATTGAATGCATCTGTATGTAAGGGTTTGTGTAGCATTGTATGCTATGATTAGTTTTTGGAATGAGAAAAAAAGGAATGAGTGAGGAAAAGATTTTATTCAATATTGTATATAGTATTTATTGCAATTTTTACTTCTGCTTTTTTTTTAGGGGGAACCTGGGGATCCAGGGTTCATTGGCTTTCCAGTAAGTAGTATTACTGTGAATGTGATAAAATGTCATTAGTAACTGATATCAGAACAACATTAATTGATGGCTGGGTTTCTTTTTGTTTAAAGGGGCCTGTGGGTACGCTGGGTATTCAAGGACCTGTAGGTCCAAGAGGAGAGCGAGGAAGACCAGTAAGTATGTTTAAAATATGTTCTGTAGGAAATTAACCTAACAGAAGAATCATCTCAGCAAGTTCCATTATGTTGGATTGTAACCTAGCAAGTGGATAGAAAAAACAGGTTAGAAATAGCAAGTAGGTGTCCCTGGATGCAAAACCTTTTAAAGAGCACTGGAAGACCCTGATTCTACAAGGATGAACATTGCAAAAAGAGGAATCGTTGCTTTCACGCTGTATTGCCAGAGGCTTTTGATTTACGTTGTATTTCTTTAACCTTCTTTAAGAGTCATGTTTGTAAAGATTATTGAATGCAGTCCATAAGTCCTACTTATAACAGATATGTATATTAGCTCTCCACACTTCCCACAGGAGATAGAATAAATAACATTCTTCATTAGTATTTAAAATGCAATTTTATTTTTAAACTGCTTTTCAGTCATTTTTTCCAAAATCAACATTTACAGCATTGACGTTAACAACCATTGCTGAATAGTTCTTTGGGAAGATTGTGTTCTCTTCAGATACAATTTTCTACATTTCTTATTACTATGGTTAATGGTTTTGTGGGTTAGAAGCAGATGTTCAAATTAAATTTATTTCTTTTTTTTAAAGCTTGCTTTATTTTCCTGTAAGAACTTTATAGCATTTTCTTTTTTGTTTGTTTGTTTGTTTGCTTTTTCAAAATTCACTTCAGTCCTGGTCTACATCACTATTTTGGGCAATAAAATAAAATAATTCAGTGCTGTTTATACACATCATCCACAGCTGTTTGCAGGGACACCCTCCCTGTCCCCACGAAAAACACAAATAATTTCTAGGACTAAATCCACAGAAGGCTAAGCCATTCCAAAATTGATTCTCTGCAGTGCCTGTTTTATCATCTGGACTAAACTGCATCTTGTCTTTCTCCTCTGGTCCTCCTGAAGGGAAATCATAGAATCATAGAATAGAATGGTTAGAGTTGGAAGGGACCTTAAATATCATCCAGTTCCAACCCCCCCTGCCATGGGCAGGGACACCTCCCGTTCGACCAGGTTGCTCAAATCCCCGACCAACCTGGTCTTGAACACTTCCAGGGATGGGGCATCCACTTCTCTGGGCAACCTGTTCCAGCACCTCACCGCCCTCACAGTAAAGAATTTCTTTCTAGTATCTAATAGAAATCTCCCCTCTTTCAGTTTAAAACCGTTACCCCTCATCCTATCGCTACACTCCCTGATAAAGAGTCCCTCCCCATCTTTCCTGTAGGTCCCCTTTAGGTAGACTGTTATAAGGTCTCCCCGGAGCCTTCTCTTCTCCAGGGTGAACAAGCCCAACTCTCTCAGCCTGTCTTCATAGAAGTTCTCAGGCCCTCTGATCAAATAGCCTCCATCCTTTACTTACTCTTTCTTTAGAGTGAATCCACAAGGTTCATGAGCTTCACAGAGGAGCACAGCTTGCAATGACTCATATTTCCAGTGCACTGCCTTGGATGAACCATAAGAATATGTTATGAACCATATGTTTTCTGAGCCCCATGATTACATCCCTCCGATTGCCATCTCGGCAACATCTTTTTTGAACACTCTTCCAGGGTAGATGGATCACCATCGTCTCCAGCTCTTAATAAAATATATCCAACTATATTTACTGTTTCTAAAGCAGTGGCTCATCTGTGAGAGGGGCCTGGAAGTGTTTCCCAGGTCTGAGCTTGCATTACTCCTCTTCTCTAAATCCTCAATCCCACATGAAGGCAAGCATGGCTCCCCCAAGTTCCTGCAGGGCCTCCAGGCAGCAGGATGCCCTGCACAGTGCATCTGCCCAGTAGATTAGGCAGTGGCTCGCAGACTACTTGGCTAACCAAAATTTATTCAAAAGTAACTTTTTTTTCAGAAGTAGTCAGTTGTTTATGCTCAGGAAGATACGTAGCAAGGCAGAGATGCATAGCAAGTTCAGGTCCCACCTGAATGTTGTTATCTTTTCCTTGCAAGTCGGGCTTGATTTTGCATAACGCAGTTACATCCCCTCCAGGGCTCAGTAGGTGGATGGTTTGATCTGCAGCTCACTCGCTTTTCTATGCCTCTTCTTCAACATTTTCCTCTCAGAGTAGCTTGTGCTTCTTATTTACCTCACCTTGCCCACGTTTGACGTGTTTTTTAATGTGTACAACCTGTTAACTACCATAGCTGACTGAAGCAAGGCAGGCTGCCTCTCCAATAAGTGAGCTTTCCTGCTGCTCTTCTTCTGTGACTCTGGGAGCTTTTTTTCCTGTTATACTTTCATTTCCCACCACCTTCCTTTGATGTCATTCTGTACAATACCAAATAAGTAATCTGAGATGCATATGGTACTTCAACTCCCTTTACAGACTGTTGCAGTACTAAGACACCAGTCTAGTGAAGTGCTTAAAGATGTGCTTACCTTTAAGTATGAGCTTAAAATGTTATTAAGTCAGGATCCGAAAGCACAAGTTCTTATTACTTGAAATAAAAATGGGATTTCTAAGTCTAAGCTGGGACACCGTTATTCTGTTAGGAAAGATTACGATGTGACTTACAAGGGTATTTTTCAGAATAGTAACGACAGCTAAAGTAGTGAGGGTATCACATTGAATGCTGAGGAATACACTGCCTTCTAAACATATATTTTAGACATAAAGTAACTGACCTCCTGCATGCACTGATTAGAAAGCAACAAGTAACTTGCTCTCCCCTATTGTGTTTCCCCAGGGACCACCAGGGCCCCCAGGACCACAAGGACCACAAGTAAGTCTTTGTGTCAGAGTTGTTTATGTTGATTTTGTGTCACTGAGGTTTATCCAAGACCCACTTGAAGGCAGTAAAGTAAAGATCCAAAGGCTGTGTAGCACAAGACCTTCTGTGTTGGCTGCATACCACGAGAACTTAATCTTACACTTGGATCACCTACTCTGAAAAGATTAAACCAGTTCTAGAGCCAGATTTAATTTGCTACTGTAGTCACAGTAGCTTCCCATGAACAGAGAATTCTTGCAGTCTTTACAGGATTCAATTATATCTCAGTGGAAAAAATATACGAGTTCATTGTTCCAGCCCACTTAGGTATTTTCATTTAACATTCAGGGCTTTTAAAAAACTTGCAAAAGAAATGCTTGATCTTTTCACATTACTCAGTGAATGACTCAAAATCTGTTGTAAGAAGCACTAGTAGCATGAGATTTTAATTACAGTTGTCTTTTCTGAATGTTTAGGTCTATAAAAATACTTTTAAATCTATAAAAATGCTTTGAGGTTACTTGATTGCAGTTCTTCACTGGTGTCCGACAAACTTGTAAGCCTGGAAAGGCCTTTAAGCATGTTTAAATTTGGATTCTACATTAGAAAATGGAGTTGTACACTTAGTAAATCTTGACCTATTGTTTTTTTCAGGGCAACAGGGGCCTTGGCTTCTTTGGAGAAAAAGGTGAACAGGTAAAGGAAAACTACTGAATTAATATCACTGCTAAAGGGCAGGATGATGTTATTTGCTATTTATAAGGGAACCTATTTTAAATACTCTCTTAATTTGCAATTGCATCATGTAAATACAAGAGAAAAACGAACAAATATAGCTTTGAAAGTAATGAGAGTCCCCATAAGGAATGTGACAGCTGATTTAACTTCTGCATGCCTAGGTCTAGCTGTGTCCTCCTTTACACCAACACAGAGGTAACACTTGTGAAATTTCTAGAGCCAGACCACTTTATAAAAAGATATAATCCTTACAGTCATTCTGGAAACAAACAGGGCAAGAGCAAGTATTGCTATTTGTTAATCCCAGCACAAAATGAATTTGTCTTGCCATAAGTGCATTCAGAGGTTTAGAACTGTACTCCTAGCAGGAGCAAATCCGTGTTGCTCCTTTTGTTGCAGTTTCTTAGACCCTGTGCTGATCAACGGCTTGCCAAGGTATTATAACTATTAGTAAACATACCTTTATACTTTTCCTGCAGGGCTCCCCAGGTCCTCCAGGTCCACCTGGGCTTCCTACAAAAGAATTGTTGGGTGTCCCCTCTGACAAATACAAGGTAACTACAGTGCATTTTACCAAACTACGCGAGGAACCAAGAGGTCTACAGTACCAAAACTAAAATATTGTAGAAATATGCTTTTACGTATAGTACTTAGAAGACTTCAGTATATCAAAAGAGAAATCTTCTACTTTCCTGTGTTTATTGAAACTATGTTGGCTAAAGTCATTCAGAAAGGACTTCTCGCGGCCTAGAGGAGCCTTAGGCAAACTTGTTCTTTTTTGTTTTAAGTGTGCAACTTCTCATTTTACAAGCAGAAGTGCCTGCTGAGAAATCATTCAATATCTTATTTTTCATACTAGTGAGTTAGATTTTCTTCCTGTAAAAGGAGCATATCGTTACGGAAGTTATCTGAATTATTGTGTTTGTTTATATAACTTGTCTATGTGGTGCAGATATTTGTATACTTACAGTTAAGGCTTGCTAATACATTTTGGAGAATTCCACAAGAGCAAGATGCCATTTATTCTCATCTATTGCTTGTTGCTGGGAGCAGAGGTACACATACCCCGTGTGCATATATTCTGTATCAGACACCAACTGACAGACCAATAGTTTTTCATCCCAATTTTGAAGTTAGAAAGTTCACGTGGCTCGTTTAATTTCTGCTGTAAGATAAGTAAATTGATATGATACTGAAAGATCTAAAAATGGCTTTGACAGTCTGCACTCGGCGTTACGTAACATACATGCTGGGATTTCCATGACTAAGCAGAGATGTCTGCATATGAGCTACTTATCTGGAGAGCCTTTATATTCAATGGAGATCTCATCAATATAGTGAATAGACTTTAGGCTATGATTTGTCTCATCCCAACAGGAACTCTTGCTTTTGATCAGACAATTCATAGATAATCAGTAGGTAAAAATGGGAGAACGGGCATTTATTTATAGGCATTACTCAGGCACCCACCACCCAGATATCTCACGAACAAGCCCAGAAACAACCTGAAGTGTTCACATTCCTAGAAAAAATTTCAGAAAAGCTATCAAATATTTTTTTAAAAGGCAACTTTAAAAACTTCTTATGAAAACACGCATTTCATATGACAAGTGTATGAACAAAGAGCAGCACAAGAGTGGTGTTTTTTCTCTTGATAAACGTTTGTCACTGTGTTGTAGAAGTTACTGAAATGTGAATAGGAATGGCTAAGATATCTTTTTCTTTCTTGTTAGGGTGAGAGAGGAGACCGTGGACAAAAAGGGGAACCTGGAGAGCCAGTAAGTGAAGTGGAGGAGAACAAAGACAAATAATAATATTGGAGTTAATACTGGTGCATTCTTCATCGCAATAATGCAATATGGATACGGAGCAACCTAAGCATAGACATAAGTTCTGATGCTTTAGAAAAACTGAACAACATGGTGTGTAATAAATTCCACAGTGCAATCAGTTGCTCTCTTACTGGTTTAATGAAATAAGATTTTTCCCTCAGACATTTTTTAATTTTAGCTTTAACTATTAGTAAATCTCATTATTGCTGCTGATCTCCTGATCTATGTTTAAAATTTCCTTTAAATTTCATTACATAAGTATAAATGGAAACTTTCTCAGTCCTTTTCAGTCTACTCTCCAGCACATACAGACTTTTGGTCTTACTGGTCATTAACCTGTTGAGTAAGTGAACAGTAATCCCGTGTGTTGCTGTGTCATTTAGATCTGTCAACCAGACTTGACTGACTGTGGTTTAGTTAACTCACAGGCAACCTGTAGACTGTCTAAATAGCTTTGCCATTGAGCGGTTCCTTTTTACTTCCCAGACTGGTTTAAAATACAGTCTTTACCAATTAGGGATGCCTCACTGAGTGTTTTACAGAGCTTTATTTTCTCAGATGGTCTGGTCAGCTTCTCCATAAGGTTATGGGAGAAGGTCGCAGTGTGAGCCCTGATGCCCTCCATGTGCAGTTGCTAGCCAGTTCTTCAGCTGTTGGCCAGATTTTACACACATAAATTTTTTTTTTACTACATTAGGAAAACTGTGGATTTTATGCTGATGTAGCAAAAGGGGATATGTGTTTCTTCCTTTTTTTTTTTTTTTTTAATAGTCGGATGGAGAGCAGCATGCATGTGTTTGCCAAATAGCTCTCTGAAGCTACAGTTTGGGCATAAGCTGAGTTGCTTAATTGGTTGTATAGCTGAGCAATTGCTTTGGCTCTTCTTCAGAGTTGCAACCACAGAAGAAATAAGGAGATGATAGGAGGGAAACCCTGTCCTGTCCCTAATGGCCTGCTCCTGCTATTGTAGTGAAGGAAGCATGTTACACTTAATTTTAAGGAAAACAGTTCTTTCACATGCAGCTATTATTAGGTCCTCCATGTGTTACAATGTTTCCTTCCTGTTTAGCTTCCATAAAACAGTGTCACAATTTTTTTGCACATAATGCAGAAATACGTTAAACTGACTTGTAATGTTTCCTAGGGTGTACTTCTCCGTACTCCTGAAAAAGGTGAAGAAGGGGTAATAGGCTTCCCAGGACAAAGGGTGAGTGATGCATTAAAGGTAAAATTCACCCAGCTGAATCTGCAAATCCAAGCTGAGAGTTTGCCTTCAGGAACAAGACACAGATTAACAAACTATAGAAATGATAGTTCTTCAGCCCATCGGGTTGTGGCCAGCTCTGCACTGCCTGATACAGGAAAGTGAAAAGGCCATTTTGAAATGGTAGTGGGAGGAAGGCCCCACGGGACTCACAGGAGTGCCCATACCATCACTGGGGAACCTTGTGCATCTCTTACCTAAAGCTGTGCTCACTAACCACAGCTACTGTCCTGGTCCTCAGCACAGCCTGTATTTCACTCTTCTCATCTTAGCTCTCTTTGGACCATGGTTAACAAACATGAGTTTGACTCCAGTTACTTGTTACCCCAGAAAAAAGGCTAGTTTAAATACTACTACCTTGCAGCACCTATGGATGCTTTTTGGGGGGCAATGCTTCTAAAGTGCTTAAGTAGAGTGAGAGCAGTACTCAGCATACATTTTTTAAAAAATCTAGCTGTCTTTAAAATCTTCATGGTCAATTTACAATGTATTGCTTAAGAGATAAAAACCAAATACCAGATTAGATTTCCAACCTGTTCTGTTTGCACCATATATGAATCTCATTTTAAAAGTATCTGAACTCTGTTAATGTTAGAGTTTTGCACTGTCAGATTTATTCTATCAAAGAAATAATAGTGGTTCTTAACGATTAGGATGTTAGGATGTCACTTTATTTTGCTAATGTTGTTTTGCCTTCATAGGGACTGCCTGGCATCAATGGTTTTCCAGGACTCAGTGGAGAAAGAGTGAGTATTTCATACAAGAACAGTTGTTTCTAACACATATGTAGACAATCTGTCTGAAAAGTAAACTGTAGAGGACAAATTCTGCCTGTAACTACACCAGCTGTAATCTAACAAATATCATCTGGATTCATCCATCATTGTAATTTTGGGTCAGTTAGTTTTCTCATCAGCGATTTAAAAAAAAAAAAAAAAAAGCCTATAATTAAAGTCTCTTTTTCTTAAAACATGAACATGTTTTAAGAGCAGTACAGAGAGGTGTCATTTACATTGTTCCTATTACTGCGACCATGATTTCTATAATTCTCTTCCTACATGCAGAAACTTACATTTTTGAATAGCTTTCTGCGGATGTGATTGAGATGTATGGTTATCTTGAATATCACAAAAGAAGAAGAGAAGGAAACTGATAAATATACCAGTTAAATCTCTGTCCCCATGGAAACACACCCAAATATTTAAAATAGCATTCTGTCAGACAGAGAAGAGTTCATACTTTCTGTTTGTGCTCAGAAAAGGCTTCTTCAGTCAGCATTGGAAATCACTTCCATGAGATATTCAAATAGCTGTGGGATGCGTGACTTTTCCATGCTTCTCCATCCTTAGTTGCTTAAGGATTTGTTCTGCCACCAAGGCATAACAATAATAACATGAAACACATGGGACATGAAAGTACATGAAATATGAAAAATAACATTGGCACAGCTATTTGGTCTGATGACAAAACATGAAATATGAAAAATAACATTGGCACAGCTATTCAATTCGATCACAAAACCTGGTGGTGTGGAAGGGAATATGCTATCAGTAATGTATACATGGAGAGGCTGATGCAAAAGCCATTAAAGCCCACTGGTTGACCTTAACATAGGTTCATGCTCCAGTCCAAAATGGTCAGTGGCTTCCCCTTCCTGAGGGTGAATATTGGCAAGAATTTTAGTGGACAGCACATTGGTTTGGATGGAGTATCATTGTGTAGCATGTTCATGAGAGGGGACAGCCTCATTTTTGTTGACTTTGGAGTGATTCGATTTTTAAGAAAGAAAAAAGGATGGCTGAGTCCTGCCTGCACACTGATGAAGTCGCAATTAATTAGGAAGCTGCTGGCTTCTCTCTCAGGCCACCAGCTCCACCTAGTGTAGAGAGATTTTGCGCTCAAGAGGCTCCGTTTCTGATGGTGTGACGTGCAGTTGCCATTCCGGGAAGGTCTCTGAAGTTGCCATTCTGTGTGTGGTCCCGTTTGTGGCATCTTGCTGAGAGCTGTGGTATTTGTAGTGCTTCAAAACTGCATAAGTGATTTACAGAGTGGGTTATTTACATTTCAAGTGTGCTGACTGTGAAGCTTGGGAGATGCTGAATTTAAAAAAAAAAAGGACTAATATTCTAACTAGTATGAATTATACAAATCTACTGGTTTCAGTGAACTTGTGTTAATTGATAACAGTTGGTGATGTGGCCACTGTTTTCTACTAAAAGCACACCTTTTTAATACTAGTCTTTTTCCAGAGTATGTGCGAACATTTTCTATAGGGAACAAAAGTTGTCAAGGAGCTGAGTAAAGCACACAGAAGAGATCATCTCTTCTGTGTCAACATCTCTGAAATCCACACTTTGTGCAACACCAGCAGCTGAAATACATTCCTGTGTGATAGGAGGTGCCACATTTTGCCACATGTATTTTGGATTTCAAACCGAAAGAACGAAGTGGGCAGGACCTTAAATATTACATCATTTGCTGGGGTAGGGATGGAAATTTTTCCATGGGATATGGCATGCCCTGGGCTGGGAGCGGTGGATGAAGGTGCCTTCAGAGATCATCTTGAGTTCTTCTTATTCATCCAGGGAAGTCCTCTTTGACCAAACAGGCTCCAACCACCTGGAAAACAGCAAAAAAGGACCTGTGCACTTCAGGGCTACTTCACTGCTCGCTGTTTGCATTCCAGTGAAAATGTGTCCACTCACAGTGGTTCAGACTCATTTAGTCTTCTTGCAGCAGGGATGGTGCGTTCTGGTTGCCTGGCCCACGTGTCTTAGGGTCAACTGGCACGGTGGCCCTTTCTCCTCTCCCACCCTGCAGCCTCCATGGGACGGTGTGAGTGTAGATGGTCCTTCCATCGGCACCACTGCTGGGGGCGACAGAGCCTGCACCACAGCAGGTCCCTCTGGCCTTTGACAGGAGTTAGGCTTGGTCCAAGAGGTGGAATATCAAAACATGAGGGGACTTAATGGTGCTACCCAAATTCCTACACCCCAGGGAGACAAACTGCTCAGCTCTGTTGCATAACTAACATCGGAGGATGGCGGCCCCCAAATAATTTTACCCTCTTTCTGATAAAGGAAAAGTCAATCATTTTTATGTGTATTACAGGGTTTTCCAGGATTTGATGGCCCACCAGGTGGCTACGGTCCTAGGGGAAGCAAGGTACTGCTTTACTTTCGTTTGCTAGAAGCAATAAATCAGGTGTCATTTTTCTTTCTTTTCTTTTCTGTCATGTAATGACAATTGTGTTTGTTGTCATTGTAGAATCGGTTAAGTGGTTTGTTGACTTGAAATCTCTGAGATGTCTTAAAAGTTACCTCAGTACTTTTCAAAAATTGTTTCTTTGTGTTTCATGGATGTACCTTTCCATTTTAAAAGAAATTCTCTAGAATAATGTGCTTAGATGTGATAATTCCAACTTCTGTTAACAGGGGGAGCAAGGCGAGATGGGTCCCCCAGGACCAGTTTCCTATTTTCCTTCCCGCATCCCAAGGAAAGGTACGTTGTCTTTGCTTAGATTGCTTACCTCAGCTGGCTTTTACTACCTTCTACATAGATCAAAAGCATGGAATTCTGAGAAATCAACTCCCTGAAAAACTGTGGTTTGCTGAACTGCTCCAGAAGGTATAATTGCCTTCTGAAAGAGTGCCCTAATCACCTTTTTGCAGGCAGGTGGCTTCTTTGACTCTGCTGCTGAAGCTGGATTGCTATACAAAAGGCATCCATGCATTCCTGTGTCTGCAGGGAAGAAACAAGCAAAAAAGTGTGTTACTTTGTTGTCCAGTGAAAGGAAAAATGGGAGAGTCTGCCTTCTGTGTCCTGTTTCAGAGACTCCAGAGAAAATGCAGCAATGGCAGCGCAGCAGAGACCATTCTTACAATCTAATACTTAGAAAGAAAAAAAGAAAAAAAAAAAACACAAATAAACCCCAAAACATTAAAAAAAAGCCTTGAGGAATAGAAAAGGAATTTTTTTTTTCCTTTTTTTGAATTGACAAACTTCCTTTATGGTCTTTTCACTAGGCTTGTAGCACCCACTATCAGCTGTCCTGAAGAGCTGTGGTAGCTCTGGCTGCCCAGACTAGAAACACAGAGAAGGTGATATCAGTTTGCCAAGGCCAAAACTATTCCAGGGAAGGTGCCAGCAAGCAGCAAGGATGATTGTGTGCCATTGCCCCAGCCTGTGTCCTCACACCATTGAGTTTACTTGTCTCGTTGAAACCCAGAGCCTAACAATGAATGGTTCCCTTCCTCCCAGAGAAAAGGGCAAGAGGCCCAAAACATTGTTCAAATCATCCTGAATACCCTGCCAGGCTTTTAGGAGCAAGAGAAACTGTGTAGAGAGAGGAGGAAGCAGGCAGGGGGGCTGGACACACCATATGTCCTCTGGTGTCGTTGACCTTTGATAAAAGGACAGTACTTTCTGCAGGCAATAGCTGGGCCCAGGCCCATGCTTTTGGTACTGGGGAGCAGAGGAAAGCTCACATATCATACATCTCTTACAGTGGGAGCTTCTTGTAGGAAAAAGGAGGGGCTCTCCTCAGAGAGCTGGTCTTCTGTGCTTCCCAAGAGCAATGTAGCTCTAGCAGCATATTAGTAAGAGCTGAGAGATAGTCTGCCTCTTCCTGGGCTTGGTGGCTCCACACCATTCCTGTCACAGGCCATGCTCAGCTCCCAGGTGTTTGGGCTTTACTGAAATCTCTCAGATACGTTTCTTTATTCAGGCTGAGGCAACATGAGGTAGCAGGTTTTTGCATTTCTACAGCTGCCTTTAGGAAACGATTGTAGATTCTAGTTTTCTGAAGCCCTTGAAGTTCCTAGTTTTTACTTTTTAAGAATTGATCAATCTGCAGTGTATCACAAGTCAGCATTTACAGATCACAAAGAACATCACAGTAATATGTGTTTTGTGGAACTGTGGGTGTCTTTCAGGTGCAAGAGGTGATCCAGGATTTCCAGGTGCTTCTGGACTTCAGGGAGACCCAGGAGAGGAGGGAGATCGTGGGCTGCCTGGTCTTCCTGGATTCTCTGACGGTAATATCCCAGCAACACATGTTCCAACAGCTTAACTTCATAGCAAGTTTCAACTGGTACAGGGTTGGGGTAGGGGAAGTATATGTGCGGACGGTGGAATATGCAGTGCAGCATGGTAGATAACTAACTGTGGGGGCAAAACCAGAGAGGAGCATTTTGCTTCAGCCTTGATGGGGCTCTGGCAAAACAACTGAAGTAGAGATGATGACGGAGCCTGGCTTCAGTAACTGCTATTGATTCGCTCAAGTGAAAAGTGTAGTTGCCATTTTTGCTCTATGCTAAATATCTCCATTTTCCCTCACCTGCTAGGTGCAATTGCAGACTGGCAAAACAACTGAAGTAGAGATGATGACAGAGCCTAGCTTCAGTTAACTGCTATAGATTCGCTCAAGTGAAAAGTGTAGTTACCATTTTCACTCTATGCTAAATATCTCCATTTTTGCTCACCTGCTAGATGCAATTGCAGGAACTTTCCCTTCTGCTACATTACAGCTCTTTGAGTGGCATTGTTAAGAAATTATTCTGAACTTCTTCCTTGGTTCTCTTTCAGCGGATGGAGATAAGCCAGGCTTACCTGGAGAAATGGGACCGAAAGGTGAAAAAGGTGAAACAGGATCTCCCTCTTATCAGGCGGGCCCACCTGGGTTCCCGGGTAAGCAGGGCATACCAGGACTCCGTGGTCCACCTGGTCCTGCTGGAGCCCCTGGTAAGTGCACGGAGAGACGAACTCACAGGAACATCTTTGCTTATTTTTAAGATAGCTGTTGGCAAGGCAAAGTGAGAAAGTAGATTGAGGGACTGAACTAAATGGACCAAAATGGGTGGCAGGGAGGACACACAGGGGAGAAATGTGTGCCCTTCAATACAGGAAGTGTTTACATGTTTTTTAGACATTCCTGGCAACATTTGAAAGAAAAGAAGGTCTGGTTTGGGCTGGGGGAGGGATCAAGATGATTATGGGTCTGGAGCATATGACATAGGGGTGTCAAGGAATGTCTGAGAGAGCTGTATTCTTTCCTTATCCTGGAGAAGAGAAAGCTAAGAGGAATTGTATTGATATCTTCCTCTACCTCTGGGGACGTCGTGGGGAAAAAGGAACCCGATGATTCCATAAGGGGCACTGCAACAGGGCAAGAAGCAATGGTCATGAGCTGCAACAAGGGAAGTTCTGCTCAGATATTAGGAAAACATTTTTTGCCATGAGAGTGGTCAGACACTAGAACAGGTTGCCCAAAGAGATTGTAGACTCTTCATCTTTGGAGATACTCAGTACTCGGCTGGGCAAGGCCCTGAGTAAGTTGCTGTAACTTTGAGGTTGGCCCTGCTTTGAGCAGGGGGTTGGACCAGGTGGCCTCCAGAGACCACTTCTGACTGAGACTGTGCTGTCCCCATGTGAAAAGCACCACACTGCAGGAGCAGGAGGGGAGAAACAGATGTGCAGGAGGTGATCCAGAGCAGGAGGTCTGTGGTACTGCAGTGTAGGTTGTGCTGAGAGAGGGGAGCAAAGGAATTCAGGGTGAGAGACAGCAAAGAATGGCAAGGATCATCTGCTACAAGTTGCTGAGAAGGGATGTGGGAAGATGCAAGAAGAGGGAAAGAGGAAGAGAACAGGGGGTAAATTGCAACAGGCTGGGCTAGGCAGTAAGTGACGTTAGGGAAACAGAAAAGAGCAGATGCAGTGCAGCTCAAAGGAATGAGGAGGAAAGAGAAGAAAAGTAAATCTACAGTAGATTAATTTATATTTTTATTTAATTAAACTTCTAGGTCCTCTCTTCGGATTTAAAGGGCAGGAGGGGACACCAGGTAGATTTGGCTTGCAAGGTTTCCCTGGGCCAAGAGGACAAAAAGGACCTAAAGGTAGGTTATAACAGATAACTCAATAGATGCATTGTGTAAAGATCCCATTGTATTCAGTCTGAGTTTATTATGCTCAGGGACAGATTAAATGGATCTGGGGCTAAAATAAGGAAGCATTGTGTTAGTTTCTTGTAAGGAAAAAAACAAAACTTTTATCAAGTACTTAAAGAAACTACTCAAGTATTATCAAGTCTATATATAAAATGGATACAACTGAACATCTATTTGTTGTGACAGAGAATTATTTCTTCCCTTTCCAATCCTTTCCTTAGGCGAAGAAGGCGATTGTAGTAAATGCCTTCTGGGTGAGGAACTCAGAAGGGGCCCTACTGGCACCCGTGGCCCTCCTGGATTTCCAGGAACCCCTGGCCAGCCTGGGAGGAAGGGAGAACCTGGTGATCAAGGACCACATGGTATTCCTGGCTACCCTGGACCAAAAGTGAGATACTTATTTCTTTATTGCATAGTTCTATATGCCTACTAGAAAAAAATAACAAAGCTATTCTCCCTGCAAAAATGATGAAAAGTTACTTTCTGTGCCATTTAATAGCTTTCAGACTACAATTTACAAAATATTGATAGTCAAAAATTGCTAGGTTGGAGGTGAAAATATGATGTATTGAGAAGAGCAAAAGTGTTCCACATAATCCAAAGCCCACTTCCCATTTAAACAAAGCAGACCTCTTTCAAGCATCTGTAGTACTGAGTATGATCTGACCATCTGGAAGGGTAACAATCCCAGTAGTTCCTTAAAAGTTGTTGCTAATAAGATGCATATGTCAAACTGATGAAAGGTAAGGTTCTCGTTTATAATACATTAAGTCTTCCTAAAAACCACCACTCAATAACCCCGAGAAAAGGACTTTGCTTATAGTTGCTTGCTTGTTATTTACAATTCAAGGTGCTGTACTATGTCGTATGGCAACTGCATCATGGTTCCTCACAGTCAAAACTGACCTCAGGAAGCCACACCTCTCAAGATTTAAGAATAAAATTCTTGTGAAGCTGACCCAAAACTGGTTTGTTTATGCAGCAATGTCAGAGCAAACATAACGGTTATAATAAGTGCTTTGAGCTCTTCTATACATCAAAAAACCAAACTTACTCACAACTCACTTAAGTTTGTAAATTTTTAGAATTTAAAGAATATAAAATTTTACTTGACCGTGGCTGTCAAAAAAAGCTGAAAAATAGCTGAAAAAAAAGATTTTTTGCTGAAAATTCAAAATACTTTTATCAAAAGCTGTACTTTCTAGAAGTCATGAAAAAATTCAAAGAAATATTTTCAAAAAGTTTAATGTTGAAACTTCAGTTAAAATTTTGCAATTTCTGCAAGGTTTTTTGCTTTTGAAATTAAGAATTGCAATATCTTCATCCCAGAACTTAAGTTCCTATAGAACAGATGGTAGTATAGACATAGACAAACACAGCATAGCCACTCAGCAGCAAAATCCTGACTTTGTCTCAGCTTTTATCTGCAACAAATTCAAAGTAAAACCATTTAGCTTAAATATTCTTGGTCCATATTCTCAGGCAGAAGTGGCTCCATTGTTCTTTGAGCACATTCAATAAGTTACATATAAGGACAATAAATATTCTTAATCTAGATCAGGTCTATATCAATTTAATGAAAATAAAATTTTATCCCAAGCAAAGTGTATTTTTTTCTGTGTAGAGAAGGAAATTAGAAACAGCTGTAAAACATTTTGAAAACACCTGTGTGCTAAATCAAGTTATACACACCATCTAAACCTTGAAAACCAAAAATAGCAAAGTGAACATCATACTATTAATGCAGTGTTATTGCTGAAGATTTCTGCAGTTACATAGTCAGTGAAATAGTTCAGTGTTATATTAAATTTCTGAGATTTCTTTTCGCATGCAAAAGGCGATGTCCAAAAGAAACATCTTTATAGTGGTGATAGATGTGTCTTTGCTGACCATTAAAATGCAGTTTGCAAATATGGCTGAGTAAAGCAGAAGGATCCTTGTACTTGAATTTGATCTCCCCCTTTACACTTACAGAAGCATGAAACTACGCTGGAAATGACCTGCAGCTGAGATACAGTTTAGACACATACTTTTCTCCCAAGAAAATCTTGGGGAATGTCAATAAAAGACAGTGACATAAAAGGCATCCTATTAAAAAATTTATGGCACAGGAGTATTTTAAACAAAAAAATAGATGCATCAGGCCTTTATTCAGTGTCTACCCTGGAATTCAGTAAGAGGAGGCTAGGGAAAGCCTAACCTGCAAGGCATATATTTTAGTGAGTGCAAATGTAATTATTCAGAACTAAAGCTGTTTGGCATAAAATGATCAATGGTAAATGAATCTGTAACCTCTGGGCCTTGGCATCTACCATGGCTTCAGTCCTGTGACTGAAAGGCCCTTGGCCAGAAGCTAGCAATACTGCTTTCAGATGGGCTGTTCAGGAGGAGAATTCTGCATTATACTGAAGGACCAGCAATGCCAAAGGCTGGTCTTTATCTTCACCACACTTTGCCTTTGCAAGAGAGGAAATCTCCCTCCTTGGAGATACTCAAAGATTGATTAAGGCAAAAGGCACTGAGCAACCTGCTGTAGCTGCGAGTGGTGGGCTGGACCAGGCACCTCCAGCTCTCACTTCTAGCTAAAACCTTTCCTACAGATCTGCAGTTTGGGGTGGGTCTGTGCCCGAGTTCTTGTCTCTGGTAAATGAAGATGGTGCTACTTTTCAGCCCCACAACAGTGCTGTGAATCACAATCCACTGCCAGCTACAAGGCTCTTTTCTAGTGGTGGGCAGGAAGAATTGCAGGTCAATATAACTCTGAGTTTTGTTTCTGTGGTGCCAAAAAATTGCTTACACTATTTTCTTTAGTGTCTAACACTGAGTAATTTACCATGTTTCCTCCAATGCAGTTCTACCACTGCAGTCATCTGCAGGACTTGAGCTCATGGAAATCCACAGCTCTCCTGATGCCATGCTCATATAGAAGTTCCCCTACCATGCAACATAGATCTTGATCCTAGTTAGAGAAAAATAATAAAGATTCAAGCACGAAAATGGGTTTACTGAAGAGGAAATCATTCACAGAAAGTAACAGGAAATAAGTAAAATTTAAGAAGTCTCTTTTTTTTAAGGACAGTGGAAGCACAAATTCTTAAGTGGTTCTGTTTCTTTTTTTTTTTTTCAATGTCTCTAACACCAGGGATATTCAGGTCAACATGGATTTCCTGGACCAAAAGGAGAAAAGGGAGATTCTTTACACATAACTACAAAAGGTAGAATAAAAATTCATCTCATGTATTTTGCAATTATTTATGCCTTTCATGAAAGCTTGATCTCACAAGGAAAGGTCTTCTTTAGGCACCAAAGGAATCCGAGGAGATCCTGGGCTGCCTGGTATCAGAGGTCAAGATGGTTTCCCAGGCAGAGATGGATTAGATGGCTTACCAGGACAGCCTGGCCTTCCAGTAAGTAGCAAATACAGCTGAAATATTTCCACCACACTCAATTACTAATACATTTAATTGGTCGGGGTTATGATCACCAGACTATCCTTTTTTCACAGATAACGATGCACAACTAGACTGGCTTTGCTGGGTATTGATATATCAAGCATCAGTTTTACACTCAGGGTCTTTAGAACACTCTTTCACTGTCATTTCCATTTTATTTAAACAAGTAAGTAGTAGTGTATAACCAGTTTAGGCCAGCTTGCTTAGTTTCTGATAATTAGTGGTTTATTAGTGACTCCTAACAGTGAGAGAGATCCTGTGTGACTGAACTTCAACAGCTTTGTTATGACTGAGTTAAGGAGAAGCAAAATATACTACAACTTTACATCCTCAAAATGTGGGTTCTGTCCTCATATGTATGCTTGATAGTGCCTCATCTAACTAACCGTAGCTGTCTGTAAGTTAGATATATAGTCTCAGATGATTTTCTAAGCTACTCTGTAGGTAAAAGGAAAAGGTAAACACCTTGCAACTGGGATTCATATTGCCAATTGTAAATGCTGGTTTGGACCACAGGGATACTTTTACAACTTATTTGAAGATGAGCCAGAGCCATATCATCCAATTTGGACCACAGTGGGTTTTATTACCAGTAAAGATGGTACTTTCTATTACTTCTGAGGTTGGAAACGTTTTCTTATTATGTTCATAAGATGGTGATTCAATACTGTAGAAATATCACTAGGGGAACAGACAAAGAAAAAATCTGCCTGTTCAGGTGCAATTTTATGTCAGCTTTTCTCAAGGTCTCAGAAGTAAATGCTACCCCAAAACATCTCTAGCGATGCATGTGGTTTCCCCCAAACCCACTTTACAGCTTTTCAGAAGGAGCAGTAAGCTTCTCCACACCAGTGATTGATAGTGCCCAAGTGCTGTTCATAGGCCAACATTTTTAGGGGAATCTAAGGGGGCTTCTTTCATGCTTTTTCTGCCGTGGGGTCTAAATTAAAGTCAGATTATTTCAAACATATTTTATTTCCAGTGTTGATTTAAAGAGCTGGGATGCAACACCTGAGGAATTGCTGCCTATAAGATGTTATTCATGAGTGCAGTTCAACCATCTGAGTTTTGTTTATTTCTCAGCAAAGTCAGGAATGACCACCTCCGTTCACTTCCCGCAGGGTGATGGTATCAGAGGTTTCCCTGGCGATCCTGGTTACCCAGGTGAATTAGGTCCAAAGGGCTTTCCAGGAGAAGCAGGCCTGCCAGGTGAAGGATTTCCTGGTCCAAAAGGGTACCGGGGTCCTCCAGGTGACCGTGGACAAGATGGAAGTCCGGGATCTCCAGGTCTGCCCGGTGTGCCAGGAGAGCCTGGCCAACTAGGTAAGAGACATCACTCCATCTTACATAAAAGCCATGGGGGATCAATGCTGAATTGAGTGCAGCATCTGTACAGCACCACTGTTGAAAAGGTAGCATTTGGTGGGGTGTTTTTTGGTTAAAAAGGAATTGCTTGTATTAGTTGTCCAGGAATCTTAAAGAAGGATTTCTTCAGAAGTCCCAGTAGTTTCATGTCAGGTATTGAAACCTTATGAATGAATGTGTTACTGCCAGCAAGTAACATCTTTTATGTTCTGAGAAGCTGGAGCAATGTCCTGCCATTGAAGTACTCACAAGTGGATTTCTCTGGTTTTCCCCATTCAATGCAATCTTTTAATTGACCAGAGAAAATGACGTATCACTCCTTCAGAGCTCTCTATAGTATCTCTGCAGCTTTCTGAGACCCTTCCAGCATAAGAATGCCAGGGCTACATTCAGAAGAGCTTAGGCTCAGGGTTTTTTATTGCTCGACTTCAAGATGCCTGGCAGAATATTCAAGCCAGAGCAGGCACCTGCCAGCCCTACACAGTCCGTGGAACACGCAGCCTCCTGACTCTGACAGGGTTATGTTTCAGGCCTGGATCTAATAAATATATGGATAGAGAGTTCTAGTATGTTGGAGCAATTAGTTTGTGTTGTATGTATGCATAATACATTAAAAAGTACATTATCTGATGTTGTAAGAGACATTTTGGTTAAAACAGAGAGCCTTTTACAATTTTTCTCTTTGAAATAATAACCGTCTTTTTCCATTCCTTGCTCGTAGACTGTGGGCAGGTCACTGAAGACTTTTCTAGAGGAGATGGAACTGAGCCAATATGGTCAGGTACTCTACATACAAACAGCTGGAATATATTTTAGTACTTAGTTTTATGCTGCTCTTATGGCTTGATACTTTGTTTCTGATGACTGCTTTGGATGCTCTGGATTTTATACTATTTGAAGTTCAGGTCACAAATAACCACGCATATACCCTGTGTAGCTCTAAAGCAATTTAATCGGATTGAACATATTCTAAAATTATTGCTGTTTTAGCACTGCAATTCAGAAATTCTTTATTTCATCACTCCTGAGTGTTTATTGTGACAAAATAATGATTACCATGGAATCTGTAACAACAGTCCCAGAAATTAGGTGCCCTAGAAAATTTAAGCAACTTTTTTTTAAAGAAGAACTTTGAGCAAAGATTTTCCATGCAATTTGACATGTAATGAAAAAATCCGTTCATGTGTACAAAACATTGACTTGATTGCTTCAAGGGTATAAATTGCCCACAGGGAAACAAAGTGCCTTTCTTATTCTGAAAAATACAGTTATCCATGAGGTTGCACCCAACTGGAGCAGCCACCTTAGCCCCTGTAAAACAGGCAGAAGAACAGCTCTTGGGTAGAGTTCAGCTTGAGTGCCCCTCTGAAAATACCACCCATGACCAATTAGTATTTTTATTTAATGAAAAATAAAACTTTTTTTAAAACTAGGGGTTTGCCTGTTAACTTCATTCACCTGCTTTAATGAAGTTGTCTCAACTGCAGGTGCAGAGCTGATGAGAGGCAGTATGAGAGCACGTATGGTGTGACTAACCCTCTTTGTTTGCAGGTGCAGGCTGTGTGAGGCCACCAAAGGGATCCCAAGGCAGGCCAGGACTGCCAGGAGCCACAGGTAATGTTTTGCCTTCACCTTTGTTTCCCACATATGCTACGTTTTGAGGGAGATCTTGCTAGGTTGATTAAAGCTGAGCCTTGGTAGGCAGAGAGTTTTAGAAATGACAATGCAGGACAGTGTTAACTTGAGGCTGGCAGAGAGACCTAAGCAGTGTGCAGCCCAAGTGGCTGCACTATTCCTTGAGCTAATTCTGCCTTTGCTAATGAGCATCAGCCATGAAACAGAAGACAGAAAGGACAGCTCATTCGCTATTCTCCACATGGGAGTAAGTGAGACTTTACAGAGAGAGTCTGCAAGTTTGTTGGTAGGAAGTACACAAAGGTCTCTCAGAGCTGACAGGACACCTCAGAAGGAAAATCCTGTCCTCTGAAAGCAGGGTGATAAAAAGTTGCAATGGAGGACTGTGGCAGATCCTTTTTATTACTCCTCTTCATGTGATATACAGAGCTCCTTCAGCAAACATGAGCCTAAACTCTTTAACACAGCTCAGTGTAATGGGCCAGGTTGTCTGATGCAATGCAGCTGGCTGGCTGTAGCCACCCATGCCTTCCTTGCAGAGCTGGTCCACCAGAGGGACCATCTGGTGATCCTGAGCCTTCCCAGCACTGAGACATCCCGACCTCTTTCCAAAAGGAAGAGGAAAGGGAGGTAGGGACAGGGTCTGAAGGACTTTGTGAGATGGAATTGAAACACTGACAAGATGTGCTGAATGGACATAACAATTGACCTTGAAGAGGGAACGGTCTGACCAGCACTGGTAGTTTCTATAAGCTCATGTACTTCCAGTATAAGCAATAAAGCTGTTTTTCAGTAAATCTTCCTTATCACCAGCTGGTAAATGTTCTGAAAAAAACCCACAACTGGGCCCTTCAGAGTTTGGGAACTGTAAAATTATTGATGCACCTGTTTCCTGTGCCCCCTGTGATTTAGCCATGGTCAGAGATCTGGGCTATAAATTTTAAGGTGAAACATTTTTTTTTCCTAGCACAAGGTTTATTATGGCATGCATGGATTGATGGATTGATTTATCACAGACTAATGGATCCTAAAAGGGAACATTTTATCTCTCTTGAAAGACGATGTGTATCTCTGACCTATGTTTCCTTAGTCCAAATGCCTTAGTTTGTTGTTAGGATCAATACTTCTGAAGGTTGTTTTCTTTGTCATCTTTTTAATTTTTTTTCTGAGTTTGATTTTTTTTTTTTAGTATTTCATTCATATCTGCTTGAAGGTTTTTCTTTCAGCGGATACAGTCAAATTTAACTCCCAGCTGTAAGACTGCTGTAACACAAGTGATGCTGCTTTCGTGTGTTTTATATTTTGTACTCTTGGTTAGCTCTTTAACAAATTTTTCTCTGTCTTTGTCAGCTTATATGTTTTAGTAATTTTAAGGACTGTTTTGCATGCCTTCCCTCCAAAATCTGGAAAAGGCCCCTTGCTGAGCCCAGTGCAGAACTCTGCTCATGGCCACCTTTCAGCCTGAGGCAGTTCTGGAGCTGGAAACCCAGGAGGAACAGGACAGACACATTTTACAACTTTTTGCAGCTTCTTGTTGCCAAAGCTCTGTCAGTCTAGTTTCCTGGAGCATCATTCCTGCCCACACTCTCCGGATTGTCACAAAAGCACCAGCGCCTCCTTTAAACTGTTTTCATTGTCTGCTTGGAGTGATGTGGTTTTGTTTACAAGATTTCCTGCCGCCTTTTCAGCCAGGATGGAGCTCTGCTAGATACAATCAGGTCTCTCAGTGTCCTAGGTGTTGATGACACCCAGTACATCAAGCAAGGAGTTTATCCTTATGCTCCTTTGAAATTCCTGGCAACATACACAGCCCCTGCTAAGTTACACCCTGGCTACTCATTAGTCTCAAGACCTACATGATCGCTGTTGAATAAAATTTGTTGGTTTCCATTTCAAACATACAGCTAAAGCACTTGCAAACTAAACATTAGTCTAAAATAAAAACTTTTTCTTGCTACTGCTTGGCACAACATGTTAACACCAGCTAACAGAGCGTAATGAGTTACTGAAATATGTGGTAAGCAGTGGTTGCATTCTCATCCACTGCCTTCTTTCTCTAAATGGCTTTTTAATTAGTGCAATACTGAACAGAGTGAATGAATGCCAGTTATTACAGATGGGAAACAAGACTAAGATGTTATTTGGGTAAGAGACACGTTAGAATTTTTCAGAGAGGCCTGAAAGCCTAGGATTTTTCCTTTTAATTGCTTTCTGAGAAGTTATTGTTCATATAAGGGAGAGAATAATAGTCCTGTATGGCACTGGGAAAATGCTATTCACACTGCATTGGCTGTTTATGTGCACCTTATTTGCAGTCTTTTTAGAGGTTTCCTTCTCCCCTTCACAAAAAACAGCTAAAACTGCAAAAAACATGGCTAAATAATGGAAATTCCGAAAACTAAAGTGGAAAAAAGTGTCAAAATTCAAGTGATATTTTCCTTGGTTTGTCATAGTTAGAGGTGGAGAGAAACTGGCTTTTGATGTAATAAATAAATGAGTTGTAATTCATGGTGATGCTAAGCAACAACACTTAAAATGTTAAAGCATGTTGTTGACCTTCAAGCCTGAGCTGGGAACTTAAAGAGTTCAAGGAGCTGGGGAGGGTACGGAAACAAAGCGTTCCACAGGAGTTATTTTCAAAGAACTTTACCAAAAAAAAGCCTTGGAATACAGTGACTTAATGAGAGTCATGAAATAAAACTACTGCATGGAAAAAATAATTATAAACTTTACAAAATCCTACAAAAAGCTTGCAGGTTTCGAAATGGTAAGAAACTGTAATATTTGCCCTGACCCAAATGTCAAATACTACATCACAAGGAAGCGAGGTCTGATTTTACCTGTCAGGAGGTAACTCCGTATGAACATGAGTTCAGTGCCAGAGGAATATTTTTTCAGGGCACAGCTCATCTTTCACTACTGAAGCTATAGACCTGTACTGTTACAAATATAGTAAGTAGGCTAGTTAATTTGTATTCAGTTTCTAGGATGATTAGATCTAACCTTTAGCCTTACATTTCTATTTCGTGGTTATCTAAACCAGTTTGCTCTTGTTCTGTGATCAGTTTAGCAGGAAAGTGAAAAATCTGTTCCTTTTACAGCATCTCATTTGTGCCCATTTCTGTTGAGCATTCTTCTTTGACATTGCCTTTTGACCTTAAGCTAAAAGTCTTAATTTACAAAATATTAAAAGTCTCCAAAAAAAAAGGTCCACAAGTCTATGAGACTAATTATTTTCACCCTAGTAGCCTCCATAGCATTAGTCTTTAAGTCAGATTAATCCATGGGCAATTGGATTATGCCATCCAGGTTAATGCCATCTAGTCACTTAGCCTAGACTTTTGGTCCATGTCTTGCAATCTTGAGTACTGCTGAAAGGCTACACTATAGTCCCATTAAATTTTTTTTTTGAAGTTTCATCTTTGCATCCAGAAACACATCATGATGGTATTTACCACTACCTTTTCTTACATTATATGCACATTTCTATTTTGTTTGTTCAGATCACACTTTATTACTTTCTTTTATATAATTTAGGTGCAAAAGGTACAAGAGGATTCCCAGGTGATCCAGGTCCAATGGGATACCCAGGGCTGAATGGTACACGAGGTGATCCAGGTCGGGAAGGATTCCCAGGTCCTCCAGGTATCTTGAAATAATTAGTTGTTCTTAACTTTTGAACTCTTTTTACTACTGTCACTGAAACACAAAAACTTGATTCCAGATACATTTTCCTTTCTCTTCCCCATTCAAACAAGAAACTGTTATACAGAACTGCTGCTTTTCATATCCAAAAGGATTTCCTCCAACTTCTATAAAGCTGAAAAATATCATAGATGCCAAGCTTTTAAAAGCTGCTTTATAGTGCAAAATTATAAATGTGACAGTAAAAATTCATTAAGTTCATATAGAAATAATGAAATTCAATAGCAATATATTTCAGACTCCAAATGGGATATGCTCAGAATGGTGATCAGAAAGAAGGAAAATGCTAGTATTAGTATTTCTATTTAACTCTTTCCAGCATTAGGACTTGTCAAAGGCAGGATGCTAGCTACTCTCCTTGCCCATAGACAGCTGTGTTTCCAAACAGTGTTTGCAAGTGTTCAGTGCCTGTCATATTTTACCAGTCAGTCCAGCAAGAGTTACTGCAAGAAATTACCACTTCCCTGTGGACTGAACAGATTAGAGAAATGGGTGCTGATTTTTTTTGTGTAGCACAATTCAGAAGCCATTGATGCAACTTAATTTAGGAGCTCTTTAGAAATTCTCTCCATCTATCTGTTTTCCAAGTGTTAAATCATCACAGACACCAAACTGCTGCAAACTCTCCCAAATCCAGTGCCCAGGTGCTGCTTCACTCTAAGGCAACACACAACCTGGAAGTATTCTCTAGGCTCATCTACAGCATCTGTAGCAGCAAGAGAAAGCAAAAGAAGAGTTGATGCATGTCCTGGTCAACAGGCAAGGGAAGCGTTGTAAAACACAGCTCTATGCAGCATAAGGCAGGACCATGGACCTGCAGAGTACTCTCAATTAAAGCTTCCATAACATATGGTTCCCAGGCCACTCAGACCAATTTTCTGCAGCCTTCCGTGCTGTCTTTCCCCAGTGCTTAGACTTAACTTCCAGTCCAGATCCAGTTTCCCAGTCCACAAGAAGGCTTTCCCCTGTCATTTGTGGTAGTGGGGGCTTGTGCCCTCCCAGTCATTCACCGGCAGGGTGGAAGACAGGGATGGTGGTGTTCCTTCATCAAGAGCATGAAATGACTGGCCTTGGCCCCTTGAGATATGTGGGGGATAGCAACAGCAATGACCCATCTGGGCAAGTCCCCCAGGTCTCCCCAGTTTACCAATATGCATTCACTCCTCATTTATGTTTTCAAATTTGACTCCCTGTAACATGTTACCCCTGCTGTATATCAAACCAGTTTTTTGTGTACAGGAACTGTTTTTTTTTTCCCTTAAGGAATAAGATGTTTATAAAATGCTGCAATATCTGTGTCAAAATAGTTGCACAGAAGTAACTGTGCTTGCAGCTGTGGATCTTTTATCACCCAAGACACTGGGTATCTTGAGGGGTCACCTGTAAGTTCTACCAATATCCACATTTGGTCAAATGTTCTTATAAATGCTATATGGTTTAAAAACACAGTGATTCTATAGGTTTCTGATAAGAACTAGGGGAAATTACAATCGTATCCAAGGTGTTGCAATGATGGATCTAGGATTTGAACTCCAACATTTGTAGTGAGCCCTGTGATGTCTACTCCTTGTTTTATTTATAGGTTTTACTGGGCCCAGGGGAGACAGGGGCCCGAACGGTCTACCTGGACTGCAGGGACACCCAGGACTTACAGGAAAATCCGGTGCTCCGGGAGCAGCAGGACAGAAGGGACTTCCTGGTGATGCTTTAGGAGCAGCAGCAGGTTCCCGAGGGGATGTTGGACTCCCCGGCTTCCCAGGGTTGAAAGGCTTGCCAGGAGACCAAGGAATACCGGGAATCAGAGGTAACAGCTACTTCAAATAAAGAAATTCTTGAGTAAGAGTGTGATTTAAATGTAGCCAAATCACAGAAATGTGAGTAGTTAGGACACGTTGATGACCCTAGCATCAAATCTCAGTGCCTGATGATTTCCCATCCCTTCCCCGACTACCTCTTTACCAATGTGCCTGGCCCCTCCAAACACCTTCTGGAGATCCATTCCTTATGACCAGCATTCCTTCACATCACACTACGTGAAATCAGCTACAACAGGACACCAGAGAAACAGATTTTGCTCATCTCTGTTGTCTTCAGATGTGCTGTTAATTTTTCCCACTGTAGATAAGGGAATGGTGATGTAGTTATTATCCTGACTTTTCACTTACATACTGCATAATACTGAGATTTTCTCCCACACCAGAAGATGGTTGGATGATACGTGGCTTTGCAGAATAGCAAACTGCATTAGAGCAGAATTTGTAAGTTTTAACTAAGAGGACATAGTGTTTAGTAAATGTTTATAATCCATTTTACCTCATCAGTCTTTGGGCACGCAGGAACAAGGAAAAGATAACATTATGTACTTATTCATAACTTTAGGGTGTTCATTTTATTTCATTGTTTCACAGTGCTTAAAAACCAGGCTAAATTCCTTGTAGAAAACAGAGAAAACCATAGTGTCTCTACAAAATCTGACATTGAAGGTCTTCCCTCAATAGAATTCAGAGAGTGACAAAAGCGAATGTGGGAATCAAGCATTCCCTGTTACACAGTTTCAGTAGCATTTGGACACATAGTTAAATATAGGACTGCTGATTACCCCCTTGCACTGTTGTGGAAGTGAGAAAGGAGTAGTAATTGTGGGGCTAGCTCAAAACAAGGCGGTATGTCACAGGAACCTGTTTTGGAGACTCTTCTCATGATTTTCAATACAAATTAAAAAAAAAGAAGAAAAGAAGAGCATCATCTTACGCGAGTTATTTGAAGTGAGGAGAGCTGGTTTTACCTTTAGTAGAACCCCAGGGTGAAGGAAAGGGATAAAGGCAGCTCTGTGGCACTCGGCAAGTTTGAGAAAAGGCAAAAAACATCACTAACACCTTTGAAAAGGGGAAGAAATTCAAGGTAAAACATGGATTGAGAAGACATTACTAACCTTTGCACTGCTTTAACACAACACATACTGACATGCTCTTCAGCAAAATGTAGACAAAAGGAAAGACAAATAGTTTTCAAAATAGCCATAGTCCTATTTTGAGAGAGTTGTAATTATTTAATCACTGGTAACTTGGATGGGATGTTCAGAAGAAGAGTTTTCAAAAGGAGAAGAAAAAAAAAAAAAAAAAAAAAGCCTGGCTTTATTCCTTCCTTCTAAGCATTTCTGTAGAACTCAGTTTTCAGTAATAACAAAAAATAAGTACAGCGAAAAGAAAAAGCATTACTAGTTTTTCTGTTCTTGATTTATTTTACAGTTCTGAAAGAATGGCTCAAAAACAAAAGTGAATTTTTCTACGAGTCATGGCTTTTTAGTTTTATATAAAGTGGCTAGTGATTCCTTTGTATCATTTATGCCACTTAAACTACTAAAGCCTCAGAATAGGGAACTAAAGCCTGTATTCTATTGTTGAGAAAACTCACCTTATGTGACCTCAGTTATAAAGCACACTTAGCTAGTCAAGCCAATGGACCTACACTGATGTAAAAGCTGAATAAAGAGAAGCAGATCCACTGCACCTGGATTTTAAGTGCCATGTACTTTTGAGGTCTTGTACGCTGCTGCTTCTGTAATCTGAATGCAAAGCAGGGATTGCCTTTTAAATCTTGACACCCTCTTTGCTCTTACATCATCAAGATGTAGATTTTCACCCAGTGCACTAAGTCATGTAGAATCAGGGCCTTTTTGCTTATGAATTTGTATGAATCTTATAACAATGCCTTGTAACAAACTCACTTGAAAATTTCTGAACAATAACATGAAACCAGAACCCACCATCTCTTTTAAATGTTCCCATCCCTGCCTATCACATTTTAGAAAAGATACAGAGCATTATTTCAGTGGCTCAGTCAGCCGCTTAATTTGATTCTTACAAAGGTTTATGTGATAAAGAGAGAGATCAGGAAATACGGAATTATTTGAGTTAAAAGTGGAAGAGACCTGCTCCATCTATATCCACCTGGTGCCAAATTGCTTCCATTGATTTGAAAGAACCAGTCAATCTTTCTGATGCAACTATTGAGATCACTACTGGTAACATCAATTATTTTTAAAATAATGAGCAGTCTTTCCATTTGCTTCTCCTGTCGTCACTGAATTTTCAGAGGAAAAACATAAAGACTAGTGCATGCAGAAGTGATATGTAGTAATCAATTTTCTAGATATTTATGCTCTCTAATGCGTGATTATGGTATTTTAGGAGCGGATGGTAACCCAGGTTTGCCAGGATCCAAAGGAGATCCAGGGCCACAAGGTCTCCCTGGTTTGATGGGATTGCCGGGAACACCAGGAACACGTGGATTCCCAGGGCCACCAGGAAACCCTGGGCCAGCTGGTGGGCCTGGATCTCAAGGACCTCTTGGTGAGGAAGTGTTGCTGTCTTGTGTCACTCCTCCTGCCGGTTCTCTGTGGCAGGGCAACTATATGGCTTCCACAGCAGAAAGTTAAGCATGGGGTTGTGTTAATTCCCTGCCAGGGAAGTTACAGTAATAGTGCAGACATTGTGATTGCAAGTTGTGCCGGTATCACAGGTGGGAAGTAGGGGGTGATGATCGTCCTCCAGGCAGAGCTGCTCCTCCTTCTTCTGTAGCCACCTAGCAAGCCAGGTCAGAGCTTGCTGGTTGTAGATCGCAAGAAGGGAGCTACCAAATGGGAGTAGTCTTATGGAAAAGGGCTTAATTCTAAAGAGGAGGGGAAGGGAAGGTCCTATTGGGACCACTATTGGGAGTGGGTACAGAACCAAGGTGACAGTGAAACTGGCTTGCATTGATGAGCTGCTTTGTCTTTATAACCATTTCTGCAGTTCTTTACTGAGAAAAATCCTAATTTTCCCCCACCAACATGAAGCTGGGTAGGATAACATTTTTCTTCCTCTTGAGCTACCTTGTATGAAATCATCATGTACGTCCAAAAACTTTTTAATTTCCCTATTCGTATGTTCACTTGGCAGGTCCCCCTGGTGCTAGGGGAGAAGATGGTGAGCAAGGTTTTCCTGGCCCTGTGGGCCTGAAAGGTCTGTCTGGTGACAAAGGTGATGTAGGTTACCCTGGATTACAAGGTACACCTGGCGTGACTGGTCCCCCTGGCATAAGCGGAATGGATGGCTTTCCAGGAGATAAAGGTGAGCTTTGGACAGCTGCTTTGAAAAAAGTCTTGTTGCTTAAAGCTGTTCTGTGCTGAGATGAACAGGATACTTTCTCTGCTGGTCTACCTCTGTTTAAAATGGAAGAATTAGGGTCACAGGCCTAATATATTCCAAAATCACTGTCTGTTTTCCCCTGTGTCATGCTTGGCAAAATGCTAGCTTGTGACGTGCAGCCCTATTTGGAAGGACAATGGCTGTTTTATCTCTCCTTTTAAAAATTATGCAGTATTTACTCTCTTCTCTCTCCAAAAGTCTTTCCCTTGTCCCTGTCCCACGGGTTCTCAGTGAAATTAAAGAGATGTTTCCCCAAACCTTTGTTTTAAATTTTTTGAAGGTGGCAGTTGTGTACTGAGCAATTCCAGACAAAAGACCTTGATGTTGACTTTTACCAGCATAATAATATTACATATACAGAAGGCGAGATTCTCACTTGGCAGCCACAAAAACGCTATGTATAATGCAAATTGTCTACATCATACAGGGAGTTTCAACAGGATTCAACTCTATATGAAGCCAAGTTAAACACAAAGTGGGGGGTTGCATGTTTAAAAACACATGTTGCAATTTCATCAGTTGGAAAGCTAGGACTTTTTTGCTAGGACAGCTCTGGAGTACTGGTCGGCTCTCATTTGAGAGGAATGAAGATCTGTTTGTTAGCATGACCCATTTAAAACAGCATCCTCATGTTTTGAAAAGAGGAGTATGGGGATATTTGGTGAGAAAAGGCCAGCCAGTCCTAGACCCATGATTTGTATCTCTACATGTAGAACAGACTCACTAAAAACCTTGTGTGAAACAAGGTACCTTTCTCTAGCTTATCTGTAGGAGAGGAGTTGAACTGATCTTTCAGAAGACACTAAATTCTGGTCATCTCCACGGCATCTCCTTTTGGGCAGTTTAGGTAATTCAGTGTACCCCTGCTCTTGTTTACCTCTCAGAGAGCTTGGGTGCCTGATCTAGAGCTGCAGATTTCCCTAAGTGTCAAGGCAACCAAAAATGGGTACTGCTGCATTGAAGTTTTCATTCCATTTTAGACATGCGTTGCTGGTCAACATTTACTTAGTTTGCAGAAAACTGAGTGAGCTAATAGTTCTCTTCCTTTTCTTTCTCTAAAGGCTCAAGAGGTTCACCTGGCATTGATGGTTTCAAAGGCATGACTGGCCTAAAAGGAAGACCAGGCATCAAGGGAATCAGAGGAGACTCTGGCCCGTCAGGAGCTCAGGGTGATAAAGGCGCACAGGGTGCACGCGGCTTTAAAGGTATTTGCTAATGGGTGGTAGCAGTGTGTTTGCTTTTCACATCTGGAGAACTATTTTACGAGGACACAAAGACAAAGAAGACACATTTTTCACATGCTAAATTTAGCTCAGACATTCCTCCACCTATTTCACACATGGGCTTCTGGCTGGGAGGCCTGGGTTTTAGGCTCAGGGAAAGGTTACTTCTTTGTGAATCTTCACACGTTTAGGGTTGGAGACAGACATCTCATTATTCAGCTGAGCTCAGACAGTGGCACCTCTGGGCACATGCAGAACTCAACAGAGCCTTTTCCTGGGGACCGTAAGGTGTTTGGGGGAAAAGAATCAGATTTTGCTCTGGTTGTGCTGTAACGGCACTGAAATATTCAGAAAACCAGGCAATTAAGTAGTTAAAAGTCACAAATGTATCAATTGATATCATCATCGGTGAAATTAATACTGTAAGTAGTCCTCTTTTATTTGCATACAGTTATCTTTAAGTACACACTTTACCACGAGGCCAAAATGTTATTTCTAGAGACCCTGAGACAGCTACTTCAGAAAAATTGGTCTGCAATTCAAGAGCTGCAAAACAGTGCTCCCAGTAATTCAGGGGAGGTCTGAGCAAAAGGCAGGTGTGAAAACAGCCCCTGTGAAGAAAAGTGCAAATATGCTTCTTGGTGAAGAAGTGTAAGATCATAGGAGACAAGTCTGGGTGGCTGGCCTGTCTCTGCGTCCCACAAAGGGCTAAAGACAGTCATATAGTCTATTTAGGTCCTTTCTTCAGGATATTATTTACTCATGTCACCAGTAATCTTCAAATTAAGCAAAGGAACAAAGTAACAAATCCCAACACTTTCTTTCACCCAGGGCTTTTTGACTGAGAGTTTCCCTCTCACTGGAACTAACCTACTTTTCTGTACTTTCTCCAGTATGCTTTCTGGGTTTTGTAAACACATGATACCTAACTGATCTGCAGAGAGGTAAATTATCTATCACTGGGTCCAGCTCCCCAGGATTGTACGTACAAAAGTTTAACTCCGTTTTCATGTTTTCCTATGCTTGACTGTTCTGCTGACACGTTGTATTGACACAGGTAACTTATTATGCAAATGGATTTTCCATAGTTTGTGCAAGATTACCTATTAATCCTTTTTTGCTTAACTCGCTCTTCTGTTCGCTTTTTCCAACACAGTGCTGCTGACTAGCTTTTTGTAACATGGTCGGGTTTTTTATCCTTTAGGTGACCGTGGAGATCAAGGTCCCCCAGGAGAACCCCCAAAGCTCAAGCCCAGCATGATGATGGAAGTTAAAGGAGAAAAAGGAGATGTTGGAGAAAGGGGCACGAAGGGATTATTTGGCTTGAAAGGTCAGTGGTCACAACAAACACGAAGAAATCGCATTCAGGAGTATTGAGTGGTGTCTTTTCTCAGTTACCACATTAAATATTCCCCGCTCATCATAATATTGTTCTGCAGTCCCCTGCCTCCCCCAGCAAAGTCTCTGGCAGGGTTTCACAGAGCCATCCCTGAGGAAAGCTTTGCAGGGTTACGTTGTGTGTCTGGGCTGCCTTTTTGCAGGAGCGCATCATGGTGCCATGTTCCGAGAAGGCTGCTAGCCAGAAAACCTCTTACACACAAGCAACTGCAAATCGGTCTTCCCAGCTTTGATAATAAAGTCTTCTTTATTTTTCTTCTTCCCCGCCTGCAGGTAGCAAGGGAATGCCAGGCATCCCCGGAAAGACAGGGACTCCAGGGTCCCCTGGGCATCCCAGCTATGTGGCCGGTGTGAAAGGGGACATCGGCGCGAAAGGGCTGACAGGTCTGAAAGGGTATCCTGGTCCAACAGGCTCTCCTGGCATCAGAGGCTTCCCTGGCAGCACAGGAGGCAGGGTGAGTTCGTGCCCCTGAGGGTGTCCTTGTGCTGGCATTCAGCTTCTCTAGAGAGTGGCGTTCACCCCTTGAAATTCTGCTGAACAGCTACAGTGCAAAGATAAAAACACCATAAAAATTGAATAAATGGATCAAACATTTTTGCTTGATCCTGCTAATGTTCATTAAGCAGAGTCCTTTCTTTTGTCGTTGGAAGACATCCAAAATTCAGAAGCCAGCTTTCTGCCCATGAGGATCCAGACAGTTCCTTCTAGGTCTGTGGTCCTGTTACCATAGCTGTTATTAAAAATTATTCTCAGTGCTGGACTTACTCTTCCTTTTCTCCCAGGACTTGATAGTACCACTGCCAAAAATTACTCACTGTCACTCAAATAACAGTAAAAGAGTCTAAGAATCCCAGCTCCTAGAGGGTAATTCACTGTGATCCACTTTGGCTGCAAAATAAGTCATACTGGAAGAAATAAACTCTTACCAAAGGCTTTGTTGTAGTTTAGGCTAAATTGGCTTATGATGGTGACAGATGCTCTCCCCCAGCTTCTTGCTCCCAGGAGAAAAGAGGGAAAGATAAAGAGATTTACAGTAGACTCAGTAGACAGTAGACTCACAGACATCATTTGTTTGAGAGAGCCAAAATCTATTGCTTTCTCAGGTCACTTTGCCCTTAGATTTCACTAGGACTTTTTCCTAACCAAGGACTGCAGTACTCAGCACCAGATAGCATCAGCACCACTTCCAGAAAGAAATTCTTTACTGTGAGAGTGGTGAGACACTGGAACAGGTTGCCCAGAGAAGTTGTGGATGCCCCATCCCTGGAAATATTTAAGGCCAGGTAGGATGGGGCTTTGGGCAACCTGGTCTAGTGGGAGCTGTCCCTGCCCATGGCAGGGGGGTTGGAACGTGATGATCTTTAAGGTCCCTTCCAATCCAAACCATTCTATGATTCTATATATGTGTAATAGGATGTTCTCAATTTCAAACTTCAGTCTTTGCAAACATAACTTGTTCCTTTGTTTGTACTGGTTTGGTTCAACTCATTTCAGCTAAATGACTATAAATTATCAAGTACTAGGGAAATTAAAAAATGGTAAGCCTTTTTTCAGTATTTCCAAACTGTGCTGCTTGGGAGGTTGAATTAATCCTCATCGTCATTAACTGATACCTGTTTTCAACCATATGATAGGGAGAAAAGGGTATTCCAGGAGTTGCAGGACATTTTGGTACTCCTGGCTCACATGGTGAAATAGGTGAGTTTGTTCTCTTATCTGAGTGCTCTTTCTATTCATTACCCATCAAATGTTCAGCATTAAGTTCTGAAGAGCCTTAGGGGGCCTTCAGTCTTAAAGAGTCTTCGTACAGAATGATATTGTATAAGTGGGAGGCAGTGAAAAGGTTAATACTGGTAATTTCATGCAATCTGTACAGTCCATAGATAAATCCATCCATGATGGGGAGGGCAGCTGTTCTGGAGACTCTTATGTTTCTTTAACTTACTCCTCTTTAATTCTAGAAAGATAATAATTACTGAATTTTGCCTTGGAATTTGCAATTCCTTTGAAACAACAGGAAATACTGTTTAAATTAAAGCCTTACTACTCATGCATTCATTTTTGCTTGAAATAGGTGAGCGAGGAGATACTATAAACTTACCAGGAATGCCAGGTCTTAAAGGGGAAGTTGGTGTGCCAGGCTTAACAGGTATTGATTTCACAGTTTCTCTGGATGTATTACTTTTCACATGCTTAAGTCCACTGAGGAAGGGTGGGGGAGCTTATTGTAGGCTTTTGATGGCTGTTGAACCTCTGCTGTCATGACAGCTCCTGAAGAGGTTCGTCTGTTCTTTATTGAAATGTGTCTGCTAATTTTACTGCTGAAATTTGCCTCTTCAACTGAAAGTACAGTTATAGCAGTAAACATCAATCACAGGCAACTCTAGTAAACATTCCTATATAATTTTTGGCCATTGATAACGGAAGGAGCAATATCAGGCTGTGATTATGGAAGATGAGATGGTAGAGTCAGGTTGATTTTCATATTGGGTTGGATTGGTAATGTATTAAAATTTCCTGGCACATGTGGCACACTTGAACATCAGTGTCATATTCCACATCATTTGGGGGGTACTTTTAAAAACAAATTCAATGATGGTTTGGCCACTGTGTTGTAGATGACTATTCATTCTCACAGATAATGCAAGCACTGTGATTAGAAGAATGTCTTTACATGGCAAGACCAGGACCTGTTCAGTAGCCAACTTCACATTGTGCTTGTTAGCTTAGGGTCGTATAGAGATTATTAAAAGAATGTACTGGTTTTGTGGTTTTCCAGGCACAAGAGGAGGTGTAGGACAAAAAGGCGAAGGCGGTGATCCTGGTTTCCCTGGCATTGAAGGTCTCAAGGGCACACAGGGTGTCCCTGGCTCTGTGGGACAGGAAGGTAAAATATTCTCTTCAACACTCCAAAGAATAAAACTGATAAGAAGAGAAAGAAAAAGTAATCTCATTTCCCTCAAAAGAAAGTAATTAATTTTTTTAATATGTTAATCGTTCTGTAAGTTGGTAAAGAGCAGTGAAAAGGATGTGGAACTCATGGTAGAACTTAAGAGGAAACTTTGAAAGCCTAACTCTGCTTCATACCAGTTTTACCTTTTTTACAGTGATCATTTGTCCAGTAAAAGTGTTGTTTTGCTGGCCTACTCAGGTATTCTAATGCTGTCTCAATACTACAAGGAGATGGGCTTTTCAATGCTCTCTTCTGATACAAATGAAGTCAATATCCCCCAGGACCCAGTTACTCAGGATCCTTTGAGCAAGGCTCGTTGGCCAACTGTGCAAGAGTTCTGGGGAACCAAAGTCAGGTTCGGCTCTGGCTGGATCATAAACTCAGGGTTTAAGAACATGTCTTATTGCAGGAAGATCATGAAAATTCTCTTTTAGAACAGTTGCTCCACATTTCTCATCTAATTATAGGGCTTAGAAACTCCAGCCAAGACTGGAGCAGTTTCGGTAGGTATCTCACTGGGAAACAGTCTTTTTCCAACCAGCTTTCCAGTTGGAAAGGCAAAACAGATGTGGCAGAAGGGAAAACTGAGGTGCACAAAAATGAAATTACTCACTGTAACTGGCAATAGAAGTAAAATTATCATTTTAATAGGAGGAGCCCAACTGTATGAGTTTCTCAGACACCTGAAGTTTGTGACAAATTGCTCTGTTACACCTTGTCTCTCCTACCTTTGCTCACTTCGGTTTTCTTCTGCTTGGATGAGCCGTGCAGTGTCATGCAACGTTGTTAGGAGGGAAAAGCCTTCATTTTGCTACCCGAGAGAATGAAGGCAGCACAAGTCCATGTTTTTGGGCTATTGGTTTTAAGGACACTGACGAGCAACGATTCATGGCTGTCGCGCAGGTCTGCCAGGACTGGTCGGCCCCCCAGGGCAGCAAGGAAGCCCTGGGACGCCTGGATTTCAAGGTGAAAGGGGAACTCCCGGCTGGCCTGGCTTACCAGGACAAGCAGGTATTTACACAGCTTCAGCTATCCAGTCATTTCAGTGCGAGCACTTCCTGGTGTTCCTTTAGGGTGAAAAAGAAAGGGGGCTTTTTTGCAGTTCAGAGTGGCAGAGTTGCCTCTAGTAAACACTTACGCCCCATGAGGTCCAGGTGCATTAACGAAGACCCGTGTGGTTGCTTTCTGCCTTATGGCTTCTGAAGGATTGCTGTCTGCTGAGCTCACTTCAACTGCTGATGACCTCCCTCAAGCAGGAAAGCAGTTTGCAGGAAGTATTTTCACCTTTCATGACGGCTGGGAAGAAAAAAACAAAAAAAAATTATTTAAAATGCAACAAGATTAGTGATATCAGTATTAGAATATTATAATGTGGCAATAGATAACAAAAAATATACTTGTCTTACATCATCATCTAAAACTGCAAACTGATCCAACGTCTGGTTTTAAGGATAAATTACTTACAGCTCAGAGAGAATTCTGCTATCCAAATACAGATGATAGTTTAAAATGAAGCCGTTTGTTTGTATCACAGGATACAGAATCACATTGGTTGCCACCTAATTCCTTAATATATTAAGTCAGCAGATTTTTTTTCCACAGTGCAGCCAGAAATTGCCCTGCTTCTAGTAAGATTCATCTATCTGAATCTGCATCAAATCTAAGATAATATGGTTATGAAGGCTGCCTTTATAGGCAGTGAAGAGAGAGACAGACACTTATTTTTGTGAAGGCTGTACTGTCCTCCAGAGCTCTGGCCGTTGATTAGAGATACCTGTCTAGTTTTAACATCACGCTTGACACTTTGACAGGTACAAATAGGTGGGATAAATTTTCACCTGTAACAGCAGCAGCAGCTATTAGACATTTTGTTAGGGTTTTGTTGTTTTTCTTAAATGACACGGAGTGAATTTCTCCTGAAGAGAGCATCATTATAATCACATTTAGAGCCTACAATTATGCCATAATTATCTTGGTTTGAGGATTTTGAAAAACGAAATGGTTATTAACAAAATTGTGGCAGCAAGACTGGAACTAATGGCGTGCTACCAGACGGATCAGAGAGATTAAAAAATATCTCATAGTGAGTTCATTGGATAATAACAAAATTTGACAATCACAAAACCATGGTGTGGTGTATTTCATAATAAGCTTATTGTAATGAACTAATTTGCATACAACGCACAAGATTTTTAACAAGGAATAGTATTTATTCAAGCATTTTAATTTTTTTGCCTAGGAATATATACAAACTCATAGAAACTATTAATGATCATCATGAATGTAATTTTATTAACAGGCTTGCCTGGCTTAAGAGGAATCAGTGGACTACATGGTTTACCAGGCACTAAGGGCTTACCAGGATCACCAGGTGAGTGAGGCTCTTATTCTGCCTGCTCATGGCCCCAACGTTGCGTTCGTTGGCTGCAGGTTTGGTCAGGGAGATCTCTGCAACGTGACTTTGTTTAACTGTGTGTTTGGTAAATCCATATGCTCCGTACGGGTACGTTAGCAAGCTGGTATGTTGTTAGATGTCGAAACGTTTCAGCTTTCATCTTCATTTTTGAACACCTCCCCAACAGGTCCGGATGGCTACGGCTCTGCGGGTTTCCCGGGTGCAGTGGGGGACAAAGGGGAGGCCGGAGAGCCCAGCAGAGTGGAAGGCAGCCGAGGACCGCCGGGTCAGAAGGGAGACAGAGGTGTTCCAGGTTCGTACTCCAGAGAATGGGATCTGCTTGCTATTTGTTACAGCTGTGGGTGTTACGGATGTCACAGAACGCGGTGTAGCGCAGACAGCTGTATAGGCGAGCTCCCGATGTGGGGAAGGAAGGTCACCGTTTGGAGTTAGTGCTGCAGCTCTAACAAACACTATGGCTTTTCTTTCTTCCTTTTTTTTGCAAATCCATCAATGTTTGCCCTTCTTCTGAAAGCCTCACTGTCCATCAATGTGTGATTGTCCCTCTGAGCCCTCCTGGGCTCTATTTCCATGCTCAGGGAACCTTCATCCCTTGTGCAACATAAGCATCCAGCCTTCCAGCTCAAACCCACCTTGCTGTAGTAGGCTGTGCTTATCTCAGTATGGTTCATCACCAGTTCTTCTGCACCAGGGAGCCACCAGACTGATGTTACGGGTGAATCAACTAATTACAGGTTTTTTTTAAAAAAGTTTCCCAATGTTTTGGCTCTGAAAGGATTAAGGACATAAAGGATATAAGGACATTAAGGATATAAAACCTTACTGCCTTTGCCTGCTTGGTTCAATGGCTCATTCCTGTTCTTTTGTGGTACACTCTGTTGTTTCTAACATGCTGTGCCATATCAAACACCATTCACAGATTTATTATCAAGCCCTGGGAGAAACACTTATTTCACTTATTCATGTTTGTTTGTCAGAATCATTTTTATTTTTTTTTTAAATGAATAAACAAAAGGGGGGTTGTGGCTTCCTGACAACTTGAATCTACTTAAAATAATAATCTGTCATTGGTGGGCCAGATTTTTGACCATTTAACACTTCTCATCTATAGAGAACTTCTTGGACTCAAACTTTCGGTTTTAACTGACCCCCAAAAACCCTAAGTGAGTGTGATCCCTGACTCCGCAGGGCACAGAATAACAAAGGTGCTTTCTTGTCTGCTTCAATATACCTAGGATATTTTTGAGTACTTCCTATCTTGAAATAATATTTTACCTGGCAAGCACAAGATTATTAGCATTCCACACAGTGATATGTAATTAGCTATCCAGAGAGCTTTGGCACAGAAGTAGCATTTGGTTCTTTTAAGAAAAACCTCCACAACATCATCTGAAAAAAATAAACCAAAAATCAGTGGGAACTGCAGGTGTTTTCCATTATGAAAATCTCATTCTTTATATTTAGTCTAAGGTGAGTCCTTATAATTGCAACTGTGCATTTTCCTTGCAGTACTGATTATTTCTTCTCTTCCTTTCAGGAGTCCCAGGACCCTTTGGCATTCCTGGGCAGGAAGGATTTCCAGGGCCTCCTGGGATTTCAAATATATCAGGATATCCTGGTGATAAAGGCTCCCCAGGTCTAGACGGAGTGCCAGGTAATTCACACCTTGTTCCCCTCAGACAACAATAAAAGATTAAGTACAAGGTTGTGCCCTCAGACAACGATAGAAGTTTAAGTACCGGGTTAGAAACAGCAGTCACTGTTATTTCGGTCTTGATTCAGTAAAATATTCTTACAAAATGCAACACTAAAGTGCATGAATAATTGTTGGACAGAACTAATGGTGCATAAGGTAATGGGGACAGATCTCTTGAAAGCAAAAGGCAGTTCCTCCAGGTTGTCCTGATGGAAGGGCTTGATTTTCATGCAAATAACAGATTTAATCATCCAGAATTCTCTTAAAAACTTTCAGAAGCATTATGCTAATTTAGTACTTTAAAATGTGAGGTCTGTGGCAGACGTGCAAATCTACAGAATATTTTCTTCATCACTTACAAAATTTTCCTATGTGAAATTACCATGCAAACTAAGTTACATTAGGAAGCATTAGCTCTTATTCTCTCTAAAAGCCCACGCTGTAACTCTGCCTCTCTCACATATGAAAGGGCCACTCTGTTTCTCTCTATATTTAGAGGCTGATATACCTGTTGTTTATTGGACTGCACAGTCATTTCAAACTGTAGTGCTGCTGTGAAGAGCTTGTAGCAGAAGCTGCAGGTGTCCCACTGTCACCTTTATACGATGCATGGAAATTTTTATGTAAAGTCAGCAAAAACTTAAAACAGGCAAACCAGCTTAAAAACAACAAAATACCTAAGTGTGCAGATTAGTTGGCCTAACTCTGCATACAGATTCCTACTCCCCAAGCAGCCATTGGATTAAAACATAAAAATAGAAGCAGTCAGGAGAGTTGGAACAGGAACACCATCTCCCAGCCAAAATGGTGAGACAGGAATGGCTCGCTCATACTTTGCCACATGCATCTTGCATTCGTATCCACACGTGATCCAGCTTCAACGGGCAGCATGAGAGATGTCCCACTCAAAACCCAAGTTAGAAAGTCTCTCTTTCCTTAGAAATAAGATCCAAATGTCGTCTTAGGCAGCAGAGGTAACCAAACAGAAAACTGCCAGGCTTAGCCTCAGGCAATATGTAATTCTGGAAAAAGAAGCTGTTCCCATAATTCCCAAGACAGCATGAAGTAGTTATTTGTATCCAGATGTTAAACTGAAGCACCAAGATACACGGAACAGTAAGTCCTTGGCTTATTTACCACCTGGCACTGAGTCAGATACTCGCTGCTTTGATTTCTCTCTAGTTACTTGGAGAATTTAGGATTAAGCAGGAAGGCACCCAGTGAAGTGGGGCGTTTGCTGGGGAAGCAGTAGCTCATTGAGGGCTGTATGTCAGCAGGCCCCCCACTTCTGCTGAAATCTTGCTTGAGATGACACTGTGCTTTGTGGGAGCTTCATGCTCCAGTTCCTCTACTGCTGCAGCAGAAGGGTAATTCCAGCCTGAGAACAGGAACAGGAGAGCTGAATAAGTCTATTGAGGAGCTACGCATTAGCTCCCCGCTTAAATTAAGGAAATAAAACCTGATGGGATACAATTAGATAGTGCTGTGTGTACCCAGGTCTTAAGTATAAACAGATTACAACTTATATGCACTCTAAACAGGCTATCCAGGACTACAGGGGCAGCCTGGAGTACCGGCTCCACCAGGAAGCAAAGGAGAAAGTGGACAAGCAGGTGTGAGTGGACAAACTGGCCCAAAAGGAAGTAGAGGTGATCCTGGATTAGATGGGAGACCTGGTGTTCCCGGGTACCCTGGACCAAAAGGTAAGGATGGAAACACTGATCATGGCTGGAGGCATGGGAACCTCCTGTACCATTTTAATAATATGACTTCTGCACTCACTTGATCTGTGTTGAAATGCAGTAATGCCACATGTCATTTCGCATTAAAGGTCGCAAGGGTGAACAAGGTGTCATTGGCTTCATGGGCAACGTAGGATTTCCAGGTGATCTGGGACCCATTGGGCCCAAGGGGGACAGAGGAATGACTGGTGAGTAAGTGCAGTCAGATGCGCGACTCCTTTCTAAACCCCTCATGCTGCAACTACACAGAGCCTGATCTAACTGGCCCTTGCTGTGAGCAGAAGGTTGGGCTAGAGGATCTCAGGAGTCTTCTCCCACCTGCATGACTGTGTGAGCCCTGGCAAATTCCAGCAGACAGGTGCTTGAATATAACGTGGGTAGTCAACTTTTTGCATTTATGAATTTATTTTGTATGAGGTGCCAACTCCAAAATCAGAGCCACTTTCAGGGTTAAATAAAAAGAATAATTCCTGATCTGAATTAATCCTCCAGAGTAGACATACTGGATATTTAGAAATACCTTTTAAATCCTTCACTCCCATCTACACCATCATGTATTTGTGTCTCCAGAAGACCACCAAAAGGTGGTGCTGCACCTCAGAGAGCTATTGGCTGTTTGGGGGGAACTTCCCAGCTCCCTATGTGATACGTGAGGGAGCAGTAACATTATTCATTTCCTTCTGTTTATCTTTGGGCTTACCCAAGGTGGTGAGTTGCAGACCACAGTCCCTCTCTCACATGTGCAGCCAAGTGACAGCAAGGTATCTGTGGATGAAAGCAGGTTAAGGAAAATACAGTGTTGCCTTTTTTTAATCAATCTATCTCATCTTGCTTCCCATTACAGGGTTTCAGGGCCCTCCAGGTTCTCCTGGGTTGCCCCCCCTTCCTCCAAGGCTGGTCGCTGAGCAAGGTTCACCAGGTCCCCGTGGAAATATAGGACCTCAAGGAAGCCCAGGAGAAATGGGACCTCAGGGTCCACCAGGCGATCCAGGTAGGAATCGCACATATGGAGCGAAAGCTCAGTTCCCCTTAGCAGAACAAGGCCACAGATACCTACTATAGCTCCCTTCTACTTTAAATTCTATACATCAGAAAGGAGAGTCAAATCTTCGTCTTTCAAAGCTAAGACTTGGCTTTCTTCCTCCTCTCAGCATGCAGAGCATAAGCACAACAGGAGAAAACTTTGACAATACTCACACAGCCAAAGCAATATCAGATACGGATCTCACTTAAATCAAGACTGAACATCTTTGGTGGAACTGCACACTTCCTTATGGGTGTGCTGTCAACCCAGGGGAGGTAGTGTTAGTGATGGACGGACCCAATGCAGGGCACCTCTTGCTACTAGCTTCACCAGAGATGTGGTGGTAGCAAAAGTGAAAGATTAGGGTTGTGGGGCTCATGTAGTCTTGATCCCAGCAACCTTTTCCAATGAAGTCAGTGTTCTTTGCCCTAGCAAAAACCATAGGATCTTGCCTTTAGTGTAACTTGGTAAAGCTGGCAGATAGGACCAAACTTATGCAAGTAGAGCACGTGTTAAAGTGGGTAGCATCTTGATATCTCTGCAGTCATTGTGCTTATAACTGTTGTTGATGCAAGGTTTCAGAGGCTCACCTGGAGAGCCAGGACTCCAAGGCAGGGGTGGCATTCCAGCTCCTCCTGGCTCCAGAGGTGAACAAGGAGGAGCAGGCTTTCAGGGTCCGGTGGGATTTGAAGGTAAGAGATGTCGCACAGCAATTCTTCCCTTTTTCCCCTTTCACTGCCAGAAATCCTTGTGTAGTTACTGGGATGGGGAGAGGGGAAAAGAAAGTTTCTGTCTTCACAGCTTCTTTACAAGGCACAATTAACTAACTTTTAACGGTTATCTTAAAGCATTATTTTCAGAATAAGTTTTGGTAGTTGTATATATCAGTCCACTCACATGAGTGAGTTTGTTTTGACCCGAGTGTATTTTTATCTTGGTTTTCTCGTAAGTATTTAAGCCTTGTGTTTTCCTAGCGTGGAAACGAATAGTTGGGTAGGTGATATTTGGACAGATGATGTTTAAGGGAATGTATAAGTAAAAGAAATACCTGTGTCCTTATCCAATCAAAAAGCAGAATGATTACTGTCTCAATTAGCTAAGTACACAGACAAAAAGGCTTTCAAACCTTTTTAAAGAGCACAGTTTTAACAATATGAAACAAATGCAAGCAATTCAAAAAACATTAGTTAATCTTGGACTAAGAAAAAGTTTTAAAGGGAAAATATGCTCATCTGTATTGTATAAAGTATGCTAAAATTCATCAGAACTTTATATGTGGTTTCCTCTGGCTCTGACAGTGAAAAACATCATCTTAGAAACCAGGGAGCCTGACCCAGAACCGATCTACTTCAAAAGCAACTGCTGTAATCCTAGAACTACAGCTCTGTGAACAGTAACTTGCCATGAGAAGAGGCGTCACGCAGTTGAGCTTTGTTCGCCCGCAGCTTAGCTGAAACATCAGCTGGCATCAGAGCGTGTGTGGGAGCACAAACTAAGCTGTATCATTTCTTTTCCCCTGCTCTCCTAAGGTCAGCCAGGCCGCCCCGGTAGCCCCGGGCTCCCAGGCATGCCGGGTCGCAGCGTTAGCATGGGCTACCTGCTGGTGAAGCACAGCCAGTCCGATCAAGAGCCCATGTGCCCAGTTGGCATGAACAAACTCTGGAGTGGATACAGCCTACTGTACTTCGAAGGACAAGAGAAAGCACACAACCAGGATCTAGGTAGGTGCTGGTATTGCTGGAAGCAGCCTCAGTTCCATCTCTCTCGCTGAAATTAAAAAAAAAAAAAAAAAAAAAAATAGAGCTTAGAGAAAGCTGGGACTTCAGCAAACAGACTTAGGAAGAGAGAAGATAAAAATTGCATGTCTGCATTGAGTGCCCCTGAAAGAGCTGCTGCAAGTCATTAGTGTTGTTCAGGGGGACCTGTAAAGCCAGGGAAACACTCTGGACTGCAGGCTTTTACTGACACGTGCTTGGGAAGGAGCAGGGAACTGAAAACGTGCATTGTCTTCTGTGAAAACGGTTGCCATCATTTCTTTTTTTTTTTTTTCTTCTTCTTCTTCTTTTTTAACAGGGCTGGCCGGCTCATGTTTGGCTCGGTTTAGTACCATGCCATTCCTCTACTGTAACCCTGGGGACATTTGTTATTATGCAAGTCGGAATGATAAATCCTACTGGCTCTCAACTACAGCACCTCTCCCGATGATGCCTGTGGCAGAAGATGACATTAAGCCATATATCAGTCGCTGCTCAGTTTGTGAGGCCCCAGCTGTGGCAATTGCTGTCCACAGCCAAGAAGCTTCTATTCCTCACTGCCCTGAAGGCTGGCGCAGTTTGTGGATCGGATATTCCTTCCTTATGGTATTTGTTCTCCAGTGTGACATTTTGTGTGGCACTGGGTTTTAAGTTTGAGTCTTAGATACTGGGAAGGCTGCTCTGTTTTAGATCCAGCAACACCAAAACCATGCATCATACTGGGAAATCAGGGAACTACAAAACTAGTTTCTAGGAAGCAGAAGAGGAGAAACAAAATTTCTGTGAATTGCAGAGAAAATTGCCTTTTGTCAGATCAGCATCTGGAGTCCTTACTTTATGTACAAAATAGTGCTTTGGAGCAGAACACAAGGGCAGCTGTGGATTAGCAAATAAAATTGCAGTGAGGTGTGATAGTAGCCTACAAAGCATTTTCAGAGCTAAAGATTGGGAGTTGCTTAGGTGCGTCACTATTAAGAAGCTGATCTAGAAGAAAAAAGCCAAAATTTTTCCCCTTACCAATATCATTGGTACTTGGTAGAAGCCAAAGTCTTTCACCTAGAATGGAGACAGCCTCCTCTTGTTTTTAGAAATCATCTTCAGTGTTGGATCTCTGATGGCAATAGGAGCTGAGCTGTATATCCCATTGCTTATAGAATCTCTTAGATCTTGTGATCTTGTCATTAGGAAATGGGTTGTTACAGAAGAGCTTAGTGTTAGGTGTGCAATGGAAGACCTGCTGAAGGGCCTGACCTTCTCTTGCAAGACCATACAGAGGGATCGTGTAAGCACTGGAGGGCTTAACGTGGCAAAGAGCAGATAGAATGTGCTAGGGAATGATCTGACAGATGCTCATTTTTCTGACTTGCTTGATGTCCAAACCTGCAACGGTTTGCCCATGTTGTTAGCTCATTAAAGACTAGACTGAATGCTGAAGTAAACAAGGTTGGGGAAAAAAAAAAAAAAAGATTTTTCTGGCAGAAAACATCACAGAACAATAGTTAATCTTACCTGCAAACTATTTATTTGTCAAGAGCCAAAAACTTCATGTTTTCAGAAAATAAGGTAAAATGGACCTCTGATATTTTTCATTTAGTTACAGAAAAAAGTGCTTTGAGAAAAGACAGGTCAAATTTTTGACCAGCCTTGTGTTTGACCTTTCTTTTGCTTCTGTAAAAAGCCCTGATACCAACCTCATAGTTACTTCACAAGAATGCCATGGCTTAATTAAATGTTTGCAAAGCCTTATGTAAACACTGAGCATTGTTAAGAGCAAAGTTGTCACCTTAGCAAGAATTTTTTTGCCAGGACAAAGTCTGCCAGCACCAAGGAACATACAGTGAGAAGTTCACGTTTTCCCAGCTAGCGTTCAGAGCAAGTGAAGTGTTTCGTGTACGCATTTTTGCTTCTCGGGCAACTATGGAAGAAGTACAGCACACTTGTGGTTATCTCAGAGTACACACTGCTTTGCTTCCTTGGCTTAAATTTGTCACCTCCTTTCCCTTGGGTAGGGCATAATCATGAAGGGAGTCACCATGGACTCCTGCCCAAACAGCCGTACAAGTCAGTAAGATTTCACATAGCAAAGGCCCTCCACTATCATGCATCCTATAAAGGTAGGGTGGCATAAGCATTGCAGAAGGATAAAATGCTGTGGCCAATACAAGAAGAGCTGTTCTAGGCATTGAGTTGGAGCTTGTACACTGAGCACAGGAATCATAGAATCATAGGAATGTCAGTGCTCGTCCTGAGATTGTCAAGGGGGTCTGCTCCCAAGCTCAAACAGCACATGTAGTTTTTATTAACTGCTTTCCAGCTCCAACTGCAAAGGCCTCAAAGCTATTAATAGTTTATGCTGCTTCTTACCAGCTTTGTCCTTGTAGAGGAATGCTAGAACAGTTTTGCTCTTGAACTTCATATCTTAGCAAGTCTGGTGGGCTGCAGCTTTGGTATTTGGGTGGGGTTCTTGGGGGGACAGGTACTTAGAATCATAGAATCATAGAATCGTCTAGGTTGGAAGAGACCCTTGGGATCACAGAGTCCAACCATCTACCCTACTCTACAAAGTCATCCCCTACACCATGTCCCTTAGCACTACTTGCTGCTTTGGGTTTTTTTTTAAAAAAACCCACTATCTAAATCTCAGCAACATGTAACACTAGCCAGATATCAAAGTCCTTTAGTCTGTTAAAAGGTGGGCACTGCTGGTACTCTTTTGTGTGAACACAGTGGGCCTCTTGCAGCATAAGCCAAGGCAGTTATGGCTTGTATTTTTATAATACGGTGTTTATTAAAACATATAGGCAGGCAAACATACTCGATGTGCCCAGATTTCTCCCTACATTTAGAAAACTATTTAACAACTTTATTTTCCAGTTGCTTTGTTTTACATTGCAAATTCTTTCAGTTTTTAACAAAAAAAAAAAATTAAACAGCTTACTGGTGGGCTGCAGCTTTGGTATTTGGGTGGGGTTCTTGGGGGGACAGGTACTTAGAATCATAGAATCATAGAATCGTCTAGGTTGGAAGAGACCCTTGGGATCACAGAGTCCAACCATCTACCCTACTCTACAAAGTCATCCCCTACACCATGTCCCTTAGCACTACTTGCTGCTTTGGGTTTTTTTTTAAAAAAACCCACTATCTAAATCTCAGCAACATGTAACACTAGCCAGATATCAAAGTCCTTTAGTCTGTTAAAAGGTGGGCACTGCTGCAGCATAAGCCAAGGCAGTTATGGCTTGTATTTTTATAATACGGTGTTTATTAAAACATATAGGCAGGCAAACATACTCGATGTGCCCAGATTTCTCCCTACATTTACAAAACTATTTAACAACTTTATTTTCCAGTTGCTTTGTTTTACATTGCAAATTCTTTCCGTTTTTAAAAAAAAAAAAAAAAATTAAACAGCTTCACTTAAAAATGTAGCTGTACAGCCCTTAAAGGGACAGAGAAAATATCTGGTTTGTTAGTGATGACTTTGACAGAACAAAAGTAACATTCAGTTCGTTACCACTGTATGTGCCAAAGGTAACAGTCGAGTGGTGTAAAGAGGCATGATTTTGGTGCAATTTGCTGTCAAAGAATATGCCATAGAGGAAAATAGTTATTTGTGTGGAAGCTAATTTTGTTTTCACAGTGCTCCTCATGTGCGATTCAGAGTAAGACAGACTTTAAAATCAGGGAAATTAAAGTTAGATGTATGGTGGGAAGTCCTTCTCAGTGAGGGCAATCACACAGAAGAAGAGGTTGTGCAAACTCCATCCTTAGAGGTACTAAAAACTCAACAGTGCCCTGGAGCAACCAAGGGCAACTTTGAAGTTGGCCCTGCTTTGAGCAAGGCATTGGCTGAGGTGACCTCCAGCAGGCCTTTCCCACCTAAATGATTCTCCAAGTGTAAAACTTCCAACAGTTTTGCTGTCAAAGAATATGCCATAGAGGAAACTAGTTATTTGTATGGAAGCTAATTTTGTTTTTGCAGCGCTCCTCATGTGCGATGTTACTTTATGTACAAAATAGTGCTTTGGAGCAGAACACAAGGGCAGCTGTGGATTAGCAAATAAAATTGCAGTGAGGTGTGATAGTAGCCTACAAAGCATTTTCAGAGCTAAAGATTGGGAGTTGCTTAGGTGCGTCACTATTAAGAAGCTGATCTAGAAGAAAAAAGCCAAAATTTTTCCTCTTACCAATATCATTGGTACTTGGTAGAAGCCAAAGTCTTTCACCTAGAATGGAGACAGCCTCCTCTTGTTTTTAGAAATCATCTTCAGTGTTGGATCTCTGATGGCAATAGGAGCTGAGCTGTATATCCCATTGCTTATAGAATCTCTTAGATCTTGTGATCTTGTCATTAGGAAATGGGTTGTTACAGAAGAGCTTAGTGTTAGGTGTGCAATGGAAGACCTGCTGAAGGGCCTGACCTTCTCTTGCAAGACCATACAGAGGGATCGTGTAAGCACTGGAGGGCTTAACGTGGCAAAGAGCAGATAGAATGTGCTAGGGAATGATCTGACAGATGCTCATTTTTCTGACTTGCTTGATGTCCAAACCTGCAACGGTTTGCCCATGTTGTTAGCTCATTAAAGACTAGACTGAATGCTGAAGTAAACAAGGTTGGGGAAAAAAAAAAAAAAAGATTTTTCTGGCAGAAAACATCACAGAACAATAGTTAATCTTACCTGCAAACTATTTATTTGTCAAGAGCCAAAAACTTCATGTTTTCAGAAAATAAGGTAAAATGGACCTCTGATATTTTTCATTTAGTTACAGAAAAAAGTGCTTTGAGAAAAGACAGGTCAAATTTTTGACCAGCCTTGTGTTTGACCTTTCTTTTGCTTCTGTAAAAAGCCCTGATACCAACCTCATAGTTACTTCACAAGAATGCCATGGCTTAATTAAATGTTTGCAAAGCCTTATGTAAACACTGAGCATTGTTAAGAGCAAAGTTGTCACCTTAGCAAGAATTTTTTTGCCAGGACAAAGTCTGCCAGCACCAAGGAACATACAGTGAGAAGTTCACGTTTTCCCAGCTAGCGTTCAGAGCAAGTGAAGTGTTTCGTGTACGCATTTTTGCTTCTCGGGCAACTATGGAAGAAGTACAGCACACTTGTGGTTATCTCAGAGTACACACTGCTTTGCTTCCTTGGCTTAAATTTGTCACCTCCTTTCCCTTGGGTAGGGCATAATCATGAAGGGAGTCACCATGGACTCCTGCCCAAACAGCCGTACAAGTCAGTAAGATTTCACATAGCAAAGGCCCTCCACTATCATGCATCCTATAAAGGTAGGGTGGCATAAGCATTGCAGAAGGATAAAATGCTGTGGCCAATACAAGAAGAGCTGTTCTAGGCATTGAGTTGGAGCTTGTACACTGAGCACAGGAATCATAGAATCATAGGAATGTCAGTGCTCGTCCTGAGATTGTCAAGGGGGTCTGCTCCCAAGCTCAAACAGCACATGTAGTTTTTATTAACTGCTTTCCAGCTCCAACTGCAAAGGCCTCAAAGCTATTAATAGTTTATGCTGCTTCTTACCAGCTTTGTCCTTGTAGAGGAATGCTAGAACAGTTTTGCTCTTGAACTTCATATCTTAGCAAGTCTGGTGGGCTGCAGCTTTGGTATTTGGGTGGGGTTCTTGGGGGGACAGGTACTTAGAATCATAGAATCATAGAATCGTCTAGGTTGGAAGAGACCCTTGGGATCACAGAGTCCAACCATCTACCCTACTCTACAAAGTCATCCCCTACACCATGTCCCTTAGCACTACTTGCTGCTTTGGGTTTTTTTTTAAAAAAACCCACTATCTAAATCTCAGCAACATGTAACACTAGCCAGATATCAAAGTCCTTTAGTCTGTTAAAAGGTGGGCACTGCTGGTACTCTTTTGTGTGAACACAGTGGGCCTCTTGCAGCATAAGCCAAGGCAGTTATGGCTTGTATTTTTATAATACAGTGTTTATTAAAACATATAGGCAGGCAAACATACTCGATGTGCCCAGATTTCTCCCTACATTTACAAAACTATTTAACAACTTTATTTTCCAGTTGCTTTGTTTTACATTGCAAATTCTTTCCGTTTTTAACAAAAAAAAAAAAAATTAAACAGCTTCACTTAAAAATGTAGCTGTACAGCCCTTAAAGGGACAGAGAAAATATCTGTTTTGTTAGTGATGACTTTGACAGAACAAAAGTAACATTCAGTTCGTTACCACTGTATGTGCCAAAGGTAACAGTCGAGTGGTGTGAAGAGGTGTGATTTTGGTGCAATTTGCTGTCAAAGAATATGCCATAGAGGAAACTAGTTATTTGTATGGAAGCTAATTTTGTTTTTGCAGCGCTCCTCATGTGCGATGCAGAGTAAGACAGACTTTAAAATCAGGGAAATTAAAGTTAGATGTATGGTGGGAAGTTCTTCTCAGTGAGGGCAATCACACAGAAGAAGAGGTTGTGCAAACTCCATCCTTAGAGGTACTAAAAACTCAACAGTGCCCTGGAGCAACCAAGGGCAACTTTGAAGTTGGCCCTGCTTTGAGCAAGGCATTGGCTGAGGTGACCTCCAGCAGGCCTTTCCCACCTAAATGATTCTCCAAGTGTAAAACTTCCAACAGTGAAAATCTTAGCTATAGAAAAGCTGTTTGTCAAAGGATTTTAAAGTGACATCAACACAGGAGCTAGCTCCTTTGTCTAGCTAAGTCACAGCCAAATCCTTGAGCCTTACAAAGTCTCAGGATTCTGCTCCAGAGATAAGAATTAGGAGTTATTCTACTGCTTTTTCTCTTTTCCCACACGGTGAAAATCTTAGCTATAGAAAAGCTGTTTGCCAAAGGATTTTAAAGTGACATCAACATATGAGCTAGCTCCTTTGTCTAGCTAAATCACAGCCAAATCCTTAAGCCTTACAAAGTTTCAGGATTCTGCTCCAGAGATAAGAATTGGGAGTTATTCTACTGTTTTTTTCTCTTTTCCCACACATAAGTTTTTGACAGTATTGTCTGAGGTTGTACTCTGAACACTGCCCTCCTTGTCTCCTTTAGCACACTGCTGCTGGTGATGAAGGTGGAGGACAGTCACTGGTTTCTCCTGGGAGCTGCCTGGAAGATTTCAGAGCGACTCCCTTCATCGAATGCAATGGCGCACGCGGAACCTGTCACTACTTTGCAAATAAATACAGCTTCTGGCTCACTACCATCGACCAGCCCTTCCAAAGCAAGCCCTCAGGAGATACACTCAAGGCAGGACTCATCCGAAGCCATATCAGCAGATGTCAAGTCTGTATGAAAAATTTATAGAAGCGTTTCACAGTATAAGGAACCTGCTTACCATGTAGTTCCTATACAGTGGAACCTTCTCCCAGGGTTAGACATTTGAATAAATCATCTTGGTGCTTTTTTAACTTATTACCTCAAAAGCTGAATAGAAAGTTAATTTTTAAAAATGTCCGTAAAAGCAAATTAAGTGTAACACACAGATCTAATGCTGTGTTCTCCTACTATACAGTATATATTCACATTTTTTGCTAGTCTAACATTATGTCATTTGCCAAATGATACAGATACTCGCAGCTTTCAAACACCAAAAAACCTTCAATAAAAAATGGGTACCTTGGTCAGATACCCACTAAGTTTACTTTAAGAGAATATATGTATCTTTTCTATTAACTGTATTTGTCACAACAGTAAACACTAACAGCTGTTCAGTAAAAAAATTAACACAAGGTGATCAAAGTGCTAAACCCTTGCAAAATTCTGAAAATATACTCTGGAAATGGCTTATGTCCAGCACTGAAACCTAACTTTGGTGTTGGCATTTTGTGCTTGGGCGCTTCAAACACACCCACAACAATTCTCTTTTTATTGCATTTGTTTTTTTCAAGCCTCACAATGCTTTAGCACTTTTAACCACTGTCAATAGCAGAAGCCTCCCAAAATGTAACTCTTCCTATTTTGATTAGGAGACTATATAACAAAGATCAACATTTTGTTTTACAAGCTTGATAACTTTTTTTCTAGACATACCCCAGGCCAAAGGGTCATTAGAGGTCTCTTGCTCCACTGTGTTGTGGACATCCATCTGTATCACACTGCCCACGCAGCAGCACCAACTGGTTTTGCATTGCATTTTTTTCCTCTCTGAAACCAAGCCACTCAGCACAAACATTTTAACCACGTGCTGTTGGAGCAGCCATCACACGTAGGGTAGGTTTTACAGGAGACCGTATTGCTCAATGTACATGACCTTCCAACACAGAACTTCCAGACCTGCCAGTTGTCTGCCTGAAGGCATGCTGTCCTGGCAGCTGGGGACATGTGGCAACGGGGTGGCCACCAGCCCGACTTGCACACAGCCATCCTTCCAAAAGCAAAGGGGAATGAAGCAAGGCATTTATTTAGTCCCATCTTTTCCCAAAGAGAACCAGGTTACTGCATGCTAGGCTTGATAAAATGGCCAGAATGACTAGCTCTTTCCTTCTGTAGAAAGAAGCATTTAACCCAAAGTTGTGTGTCACCACTGCAAGAGAGGGGGGCAAAAAGAAGGATCACCTGCAATTTTCATGTTCACACAGTCTGATTACATACCTGAATGCTTAAAACTGAGATCAAAGAGACTTTTATAGCAATGAGAAGATTTTTCAACAGTTCACCTCACTCCTGCTTTGGTTGCTTCTTGGCTTTTGTAATTACATTCCATCCTCACTGTATCATAAATAAAACCTGGTTTTGTCTACACCTTTATTTACTGATGATTTCCATTTTGTAAATGGTGTTTTTCTAGGCAATGCATGTGGACTGCTCTGTTGAATTACTTTGTTTGCACCTAAGAAATTCGAAAAGAACTACTAGAAAGCACCTCCCACTGAAATTCAAACTCTTCAAACAGGAATCACACTTGTTTATTTCATAGCACTTAAAAAAGATCCAAGAGGGAAACTGTTTTGCGAAAATTGCTTGTTTAAGCTGAACTACTGAAATAGTATTTCATCTGTTATTAGGAAGAACAATTTAAGGCAATAAATTGCAATGTTGCAGATTAAAGCAACATATTATTCATGCTCTGCAATATTCAGGAAACCAATATTAACCACACTTGACAAGTGTCACCTCCGCAAAAAAAAAAAATAAAGTATAAATTAAGTTAAAGTTCTTAGCTAGCACACTGTCTTACCTCGATTAGTTGTACATATAATTAGATATATCCATAAACACAAAAATTACCTGAGCTTGAAATGAGCTTTCTGGCCATGCTGTAGCTCTGAAAGGCAGCTCCCAAACAAACTTAATTACACTGGTATTTGCTTCAGCTGAATAAAATACTTAGAACTGAAAACACTGCAGTCATCATGAGCCAAATCTATTCCATGTTTGCCAATTCTTTTAAATTTCACATGGCAGTAGCAAACACCCAAGAATCAGCAACTTGTCTCTTCCAGGTGGTGCTAGTCGTCGGTGGTCATGGGATGATCACACAGGTATCACTTGTGATTTTTACAGCACCCAACTCCAGCAGTGCAGCTCATGCAGCATTTTAAGAGAATTCAAGTGGAGGTTATAGAATTCTGTAAAAACAGATTATGTCAACAACAACAGCAAGCTGTTTGGATTTGCATTGCTAATACATTGCCTAATCTTCCTATGCAGCTCATTATTTTTTTTTCATGCAAAACTTCAGCAGATAGGTCTTCCTCCAACAGTGGCTTTGCCTCCTAATTTTCTCTGACTCACATCAGCTGTTCTTAACAAGTTTGCTCAGCGCGGTATCAGCACAGCGTTAAGTTGAACCACAAAACCCCACAAGGTGCCATGAAGACTTGAACTTTTGTACTTTGTTTGTGTACATCGTGTGCTTCAGGTCAAGCGTACTCATATCCGTGTTTCTCCAAAGCCTGCGCAATCACTGTTTGGGAAGGGGAGGGAGTTCCCGCACGCCAACACATGAAATACCTGCAGCAGCCAGAGATTTCACCCAGAGAGCCAACCTGCAGCACAGCACGGAGGGGAACTGGCTTACTCAAACTGCCTCTCCACTGGACATTTACCCCTTCTCCTGTTAAGTCAGACCGAGAGAGTTTGGGTTGTTCAGCCTGGAGAAGAGAAGGTTCCAGGGAGACCTTATTGTGGCTTTCAATAGTTAAAGGGGGCTTGTAAGCAAGATAGATGTTTTATGAAGGGACAAGGGGCAGCAGTTTTAAACTGAGAGAGGGAAGAATTAGATTGGACAGGAGGAGGACATTTGTTATGATGAGGGTGGTGAGATACTGGAATAGGTTGCCCAGAGTTGTGGATGCCCCATCACTGGAATCGTCCAAGGACAGGCTGGAAAGGGCTTTGGAGAGCCTGATCTAGTGAAAGATGTCCATAGCCATGGCAGGAGGGCTGGGACTAGATCTTTGATGATCCCTTCCAGCCCAAACCATTTCATGATTCTGTGATCCCAGAACACACTTCCAAGAAATTATTTTTTTTTTTTACCAAAAAAACCCATCTACAGCAAAACAAAACAATCTTTTTACTGGCCCATAGTACTCCAGCCTAGGATGTAAAATCTGCAAGTGTTTTGCCTGGATTTGACCAAGTCAAATCTTTTGCTTCAAAGCGTGGTGTTTACTTCTTACACTTTCCTGTTTGAAAAGACACTGAAGCATAACATGCTGCTGAGCCTGGAGAATGTAAGCAAGATTATATTCCCCTTCTGTAGGTAACAGTGCATCAATATGTCAGCACAGATATATTGAAGTCAACACAGTGACATCAGTTGACACCAATTATTTCCTCAGAGTGTGCTGACCTGATCGGCTGAGTTTGTTCACAGCCTACCTGACTGGGCTTGTCCACAGTTTCTGGAAATAGAAAATTAGCAAGTAGCATGTATGACCCTACAAGAGAAAGTATCAGATGGCTGCCAGAAGAGAGGCTGGGGGGGTCACTGCTGATGTGCCAGTGGTGCCCCGGTGCAGTCAGCAGCAGCCCCCATAATTGCACAGGGAGGGAAAGCAGAAGCCTGGCCTCACAGCCGGTAGGGACTAGGCACACATCAGTGCAAGATACACTGGACAAGAGGAAGAAGTGACATAGAATGGTTCAGGTTGAAAGGGACCTCAAAGACCATCTAGTTCCAATGCCCCTATCATAAGCAGGGACACCCTCCTATTCGACCAGGTTGCTCAAAGCCCCATCCAGCCTGGCCTTGAACACTTCCAGGCTTGGGGCATCCACAGCTTCTCTGGGCAACCTGTGCAAGTGCCTCACCAGCATCACAGTAAAGAATTTCTCCCTAATATCTAATCTAAATCTAACCTCTTTTAGTTCAAAAATCGTTATTCCTCATCCTATCACTACACTCCCCAATAAGAGTCCCTCCCCATCTTACCTGTAGAGCCTTTTCCCCAATAAGAGTCCCTCCCCATCTTACCTGCAGACCCTTTTTACTGGAAGACCGCTATAAGGTCTTCCCTGGAGCCTTCTCTTCTCCGGGCTGAACAGCCTCAACTCTCTCAGCCTATCTTCATAGGAGAGGTGCATCACTGTGCCCATGGCCCGCAAGCAGAGAAGTTACAACAAGCAGTGGTGCTTCCCACCACAACATGGGCAAGGGCATAACTAAGCCAAAGCAGGTGGCTCAACAGCTCTCCCTTCTCCATGGATATCCGGGGGGTCCAGGCTCCTCTTGTGGCCCCCCAGGAGACTCAGAAGCCTTGTTGGGGTTGTCAGGGCCTGACAGTGATGTTGGTCCTGCACCACCCTCACCACCTGTGAGGGCCATGATGGGGCCTTCCCAACCAGCCCAGCACAGATCCTCCCCGTGACCCTGCCATCTTTCCCTCCCCCTTGGGTCACAGCCATCACCTTGGGCACAGGTGGGCCTGTAGCCCACATTCACCCATCACGGCCAAAAATAACATATCTTTTTTTTTTTCCCTGCTGTTCAAACACTTCACATAATCCAGCCAAACGTAACTGGGAGAGAGAGAGGGGGAAGAACCACACTTGTAAAATGAGGTTCCCCCCAGGGCAGGGCAGGCAGAGAACCCAGGTCTCCGCTTTCATCCACCATCGCTAACCCTGGTGGGAAGGGGTGCCAGGGGGCTCCAGCAGCACACAGCCATGAGCCCAGCTTATTAATGGGGAAAACAACCTCACAGCAATGGAGGAAAACACTCGCTGCAGCTGGTGGGATGCAGAAGAGCAGGCATCGAAGAGGAGAATGCACAGCTGCTGTTAAATGGAGGTCCTAGCACTGGCCCAGCTTGACTAACAGCCCGGCTGTGAGGCTATTAAGGCAATAGAAGTGCTCTTCAGTGCAGTTCCTGTGTCACCAGTCCCTACCCTACAGCTTCACTGCTCCTCCCCACCAATAAGCCAAGCAGAATTGTTACGTAAAATTATGTAGGAAGCCAGGGGAGGGGGGGAAATAGTGCTTTATACAGTGCTGGGATATCAGAATACAGCTGCAGAAGCAACAGGGAAGTTAATGAATTAACGTTAGGACACTTAACAAGCACAAGAGCAGGCCATATCTGTTGAAAAAGGGGGAAAAAAGGGGGAAAAGGAGGAAAAAAGGGGGAAAAGGGGACAGCACCACTAAACAGGAAAAAAAGCCAAGCCATTTCAGTGTTGAGGGTTGAACTCTGATCATGCTTGCAGACGTGGAGACAGCATAGGCACCGCTGCAGTAGACAGAGCGTCAACAGTGGGCTGTAATAATGGAGCTCAGCTACAGCAGAGTCCAAAATACCAGTGAAATGAAAATCCTACATCAAACTCCTGAAACTTTCAAGTTTTGCTTGAAAGCACAATCTGACTTCAGAAAGCAGCAAAGAAATGGGGTTAGCATGATATCCTCCTGAACTCCTACCAACAGCTCCCATGTCTCATGCATCCTCCCAGGTTCTGCTGTGCAACTCCGTGATCAGGGTTGGCATGACAGCCTGGCAGTGTGAGAACCCATCAAAACCCAGACATTTCTCAAGGAACAATAGCCATCAACACTGAAAACCCATGAACATCATGCTGGACAAGCTCACAACTATAGGGGGCAAAAGCACAGCACGCAAGACCGGTTCCTGTCATCTCTTTCACCAAAACCAACCAAGTTGGAATACCCATGAACATCATGCTGGACAAGCTCACACCCATGGGGGGCAAAAGCAAGACCGGTTCCTGTGTCATCTCTTTCACCAAAAACAACCAAGTTGGAACTTTTGGAAAGACTGTAGGGATTCCTTAAGACCTCATATGAAACAAACACTGGTACAAATGTTATACAAATGTATACAAATATTTATACCTCAAGAAGGATCAGATGTTAAATTTACAAAAGTGTTTCCTGTTCAGTACCTTCTAAGTATAAAGCATCTCCCAAAAGCCTGACCTCGTAACTTTTGGAAAGACTGTAGGGATTCCTTAAGACCTCATATGAAACAAACACTGGTACAAATGTTATACAAATGTATACAAATATTTATACCTCAAGAAGGATCAGATGTTAAATTTACAAAAGTGTTTCCTGTTCAGTACCTTCTATGTAATAAGCATCTCCCAAAAGCCTGACCTCGTAACCAGTGACTAGAGGCCCCAGCACAGCTTCTGTGCAGTGCAGGTTCAGTTGTCAGCAGATGGAGCAAAGCCAGCGGTGGACCTCTCCCAGACATGTTGGCAGATCTCCTTGGTCCTTTGGTCATGAACAAGAGTGAGGCTGTAAGCCTCTTTGCCTCTCCCCAGTCCTGAGCGAAGACTAGACACTAGCCGTGAAGTTTTGTTAATAGCTAGGGTGTTTTTAATTGTATAAAGTTTTAAATACCACAGAGCAGGTGCTGTTCAGTCTCTGACAGGTTGGCAGGTGTAAAACTGCAAACCCTTAGTAAATCCAAAAGATGACAACCCTTAAGTATACAGAGGTTTTTCTCTCAAGCTATTCTTCCCCACTATTTATGTACTGTGCGTAAACTTGAAAGCAGAAAATAAAGCTACTGCTCTGCAGCGAGTTGCTCAACTTTGGAAAAAATGTTTTAAATATACTTAGTAATAATTTAATCCATTATTCATTTAGGACTTCTCTCCCTATATATTAAACAACTATTGATTTGGGTGGGACAGAGAAAGGCAACAGCAAAGCACAGGAACAGCCAATGCTTTAGTTTCAGAAAATTAATCCAAAAGCACTCGGAGGAAGAGGAAGGAGTCCCCACACAATAACTTGCAGAACTGGAAACATCTGAGCTGTTTCTTCAGGGTTCTTTTTGCTTATGTTTTTTTTGGAGGGAAGGGTTTGACAGCGAGTGTGAAGTGTTTGTGGGGGTTTTTGTTGATTTTTTTTTTTTTTTGCCTTTTTTTAAAACTAGTAGTTCTTCACTCTGATTACTGTATCTCAATGTGAGCTCCTGGGTCACTGCATGTGTTCTTTGTAACCGAGAGGGCTGGGGAAGCTCTAGGAGCACTATTGAGTATTAGCCCCTCCTTTTTACTGCAGTCAGGAGAAAAACCACACACCTCATTACTGCTCCTTCCTGAGCCTTTCTACTCCGCAAAAGGCAGTTTCTCTTCCCTTCCTCCTGCATTAGCCAGTTTCACATCAGAAAATGCCAGTCCTCGCTTCCCTCCAGGTAGATGGTAATGTCACACATAGCTGCTAAAAAATCAAAGCTGCAGCTTTGCCTGAGCACAAGTAAGGAGGAGTTAGAAGGAAGACAGAACACAGGTATCCAACATCACAGTATCACATGGGCACTATAAAGAGGTCTCTACAAAATGCAGACAAAATAGAAAACAGCTTTCCTCCCCCCAAAATCTTTGCTATCCACATTAAAAAAAAGCTACAGGAGAAAAAAGAAAATGAAGGAAAACCACTTCCTCCTGCAACTTATAATTAGGGCAGGAAGAGCTGTGACACACTGCCTGTTAGTACATGAAAGCCCACTATGGAAGAAGGATTCACATGAATAAAGTCTCCAAATGAACAGTACATATTCACAATTATTTTAATAGTACAGCTTCTGAATCTTACACTGTCATATCTGACATAAAAAGACTGTAATTGAATTATTTGCTACAAATATAAATTATACCTGGATTTTCTTTTTTTTTTTCTTTTAAGAGTAAAAAAGTACCATGTGTTCAATCTTCCAAAGTTAGAATCACAAGGGGAAAGACGATAATCATGTAAAGGCTGTCGAGAGTACACAAATAGATCATTTACATGCAACATGAAATGGTGAGTCATTAAAAAATCAGACTCCTTCAAAACCGTTCAGATTGTCACTACCAATTGTGCTAACACACCATTTGTCTTCAGAAACTGGCAGGTCTTCCTCCACAACTTCACTCACATTCCCACTTTTCATACACAGAGCTTCCCAGAAACTTTTCATGATCACAAAATTTGTTTTTTTCCACGTACACCATTTCATCTATTTATTCTTCGACTTTTTTCTTTCTGGTGAACTGCAAGCACTTCTTATTCCTCAGTTTGCGGGAGCAAAAAAATCCCTCCCCTTTTCTTATGTTATGTAAACAGTTCAGGCACAACAACCAGATTTTGTCCTTTTTGCTGGCTTGTAGTCAGTAATATCTACAGTTTGGGGTGGCCCTTCTGCTTTCTGCCGTACGATTATGGGGACAACCATCTCGAACACAGTTTCAAAGAGGTAGTCCACCTTGTATCCTGTTTTCGCACTGGTCTCAAAGCACATCTTCTCAGCTGCCGGAACGTCCTTCTCATCCAGCATTTTGTATTTCAGTATCTTTTTATAGAGAGCGATGGCATCCTCTGCACGGACTTGTTTTCGCACCTTGGAGCCACAGCTGGCAGCGGACTTCTCCGGTCTATTTTCGTCCGGTGGTAAAGCACAGTCATCGGTGAGGTCAACTTTATTTCCAACAATAGCAAAAATGCAGTCGGCGCTCGCGCTGTCCGTCAGCGCCAAGAATCTCTCTTCCAGCTCTGTCAGGCTCTGGAGGCTGTTCACATCATACGTGAGGATCACAGCAGCTGCTCCTCTGCAGTACATAGACCCCAGGCCATGAAACTGCTCCCGCCCTGGCAAAGGTTTAAACACAACAAAAAGTTAGCGGGCTGGAAGCTACATTATTAACCGAGTCCAAGGGTTTAAGGAATTTTACGCCAGTTTCACAAGTTTAGAAGGAGCAGGGAAGGTAAAAATGTGCTATTTGTAGTATTTTCAGGTTTTTTTTCCTTCTGCTTTTCCTACAGATTGCAACAGTGCCCCAGAACAGCTCAGATGTCTACCACTTGCTCGATTTCAGAGGAGGGAATCTGCACAGACCAGTGACCAAGCAAGTACGACACAGCACTCATAGCTGCAGCAAGCCAAAAAAAGTTTATTTTTTCATTAAATGGCATACTAGTTTATTTATCCCACATTAACAACTACCCTACTTGCATCCACAGGTGGCCCATTCCACCCATTTAACCATTTATAAACAAAAAATAAGTTCTACCTTTTCAAATTCTGCTAGAACTTATTACTCCTATAAATTCAGCATGCACTCTCAAGTATGACCAGTTCAGAAGTCTGGATCAAAGTCAATAATCCACTTCTTCCTGAGTTTTGAAGGATTTTGTAAGCAATTTAGTCCTACGCTGCATGCCCACAGTTCTCAGGTACACTGCCTTTACAGAAAAGACTTGTCTTTAATGCTGCTGTATATAGAATCATAGAATTGTCTAGGTTAGAAGGGACCTTTTAGATCACCAAATCCAGCCATCAACCTAAGACTGACAAAATCATCACTAAACCATGTCCCTCAGCACCACATCTACCCATCTTTTAGAAACGTCCAGGGATGGCGATTTCACCACTTCCCTGGGCAGCTTGTTCCACAGCTTGACAGCCCTTTCAGTGAATAGCCTGTATTGATATGTCCCACCCCAAGTACTCACTTTTTTTTTTTTTAGAGTATTAAACACACAATACAGAGAACCCTAACTACCTTTTAACAGTAATTTATCTTTTAGGTTGCCCTGACCATCACTCAATAACCAACAACATTTCTTTCTCCTCATCGTTCAGCAATTATCTACCAGCACTTGTAGCTAAGCCTCAATGGCCTCCTTCCAATCCATTTCTTGAAAGACAAAACAAAACTGACTCTTCTTTAAGTTCTAGGAAGCAAACAATGTTCTTTGGAAATTGTAAAGGAACTAAGAGAAACGAGGCAGAGGTTGTCCTTTCCTATTGAGAACTGCAACTTTTCCCAAATATCTCCTACACGTAGAATTTGCTGTAGCATATTCCTGTTACTCCCCAAAATCAATCGAGAAAAAAAGCCAAAACACACTAGATTTCAACCAGCCAGAATCAGCCATAGGTCACTACAGAACAGAAATGTGAACGAACACAGAAAATAAAAAGAAAGAAAAAAGAGCCAACTATGCTCATCATCATTTATCAACTCTTTTCGCAGTCTCTTTGCACAGAGCCTCCACTTCTAGAAAATCTGGAAGTGATGGAAAATGGGCACAAAGAGGAAATGGGCACAAACTTGAGTATAAGAAGTTCCACCTAAACATGAGGAGGAACTTCTTTACTGTGAGAGGGGTAGAGGCTGCCCAGAGAGGTGTTGGAGTCCCCTTCTCTGGAGACATTCAAAAACTGCCTGGACAAGATCCTGTGCAACCTGCTCTAGGTAGACCCACTTCAGTGGGGTGGGTGGACTTGATGATCTCCAGAGGTCCCTTCCAACCCCACATGATTCTATGATCTGGTTACTTTAATTTTCTGCACAAAGTTACTGGTCACTATGAGTTTACAGCATCATGAGATCCTTGTAAGTGACTGTGGAATAGGAAAGGCAGAAGATATTCATGCTGAAAAATATGGGTCTGTGTATATTGGGAAAACACATTTGCACACAATCATACACACTGTGAAAGTAACTTAGAGCCTATTTCCATTTGAAATAGAACTTAAAATAGATCTTTGAGTCGCTGTAGTAAGTCCTTTGACAAACTTCAGGACGCTACTCCATGGTGGCCAGAAGAGAGAGACACAGTGTTCACTGTTATCAGCAAAACAAAACTGGAAAACACCGAGCTAGAACATGAAATCCAAAGCTCACCAAACCTCTAACACTGAGTGAAATTCCTGTAACTGCCAGAGAAACAGGTTTGAAGAAGAGGTGCAGAGTACACTATAAAGAGGTACAAAGGGAAGCTGGTGAGGATGCACAGAAGCATGCAAACCTTTTGCATGAGGAAAACTGGTTGGATCTCTCAGGTTGGGGAATGACTGAAAAAAAAAAAAGGGTATAAACAGATGTCTATAAATTCAGGCCTATTACTGAGAAAGAGTAAATAGTTATTCCCGGGTAACTTTCTCATAACACAGAAAATTACTATTTCACATCAAAAAAATCATGTGTGTAGTTTAAATACTTTCCTACACAGTGAATAATTGGCAGTGTTACAGACCTCGCAGAGGTCAAAAGTTCAATGCATGGAGTTCAGAAAAGCATTAGGCAAAGTTTATGGAGAATTGCTTCTGTGCAATTTTGTATAACCTCTGCTTTGTTCTCCTCTAGCAAACTACATTTTTTGAACCAGTGACCTGAAGGCAGAAAAAAAAGGAGAAAAAAAAATAGGATATGCCCTTGTTTAGGTATGCTGGGTAAGGGCAAGGGAGATTGGGGTGTAAGGGAAGGAGGAGGTCAGTGCTTTTACACTTTTTCCTCCAATCTCATGTTCAAAGTTGTGTTTTCAGCTGCACTGCAAGCGAGTTTTAAGAAGTCTCCGATTTTTCAGTAGAAGTTTGTGCTGTGACCTACTTTGTTTTCATCCGAATCCTGATTATACTGTGGTTTCCAGACCACAATGGAACATACATCCTCCCCCATTCTCCTCCTTCAGATGCCTAAGCCATAAAATCCAGCCCCCAAAATCATTTGCTGCGGCAAACGAGTACTAGAACAATACTATTACTTGTTTTACGGAATTTCTATGCTAATCAAATCTTGCACAGCATAATATAATATAAACCATGACCATAATATAAACCATGACATTTTTATACTCTAACTACAAACTGCCTACTTCTACAACTAATATATTGTTGAAAAGGGGAAAGAAACAGTAAGAAGAATTTACCTTGCATAAGGGATTAATTATGTCAGAGGAATTATGGATAGTCTCTCTCACTCACCCACACAGCACAATCTACATGCAGAAAAAAAAAATGCACGATTTATTTTTGCAGCACAGTTTCCTTGTACAGACCACTTCTGGCACTCAAGGGCTGGAACAAACCTAGATGTGGAAAAACCCCTAAAACCACGCGAAGTATTTAAACTAATACCTTATCTCTCCCCAAGGTGTCAGGCAAAAAAATATCAGTATTACAGTAAAAATCTTCTTGCATGAGAACAGTCAGTCCCTTCTTATGGCCAGCTATAGCTTTCTCTGGATCCATCTGGTCCCACTACAGCCATGTACCTTTTTACACAGTTAGCTAAATTAAACGGTAAACCCTGAATCCAAGAATTAACCAATTTCACCCTTTCAAGAAATAAAGGTAACAGGGAAAAGTGGCAGAAAAAATGATTTGCAACCAAAGGAATTGCAAGAAGAACCAAATCAACCACAAAGCTACAACATTAGGGAAATTTCTTAATGCCAAGCAATCAAAACCTAATTTCCATTTTTCTTTTCATCTTTATGTTTTGCCTCATTTACAGCAGTTCGACAACCCTATGGCCATACCACTACCTGCAGGCTCTTCCAGCAAGTATATGAAGCCCTGCTAGAGACATCACCCACTCAGGAGTAGCTCAGCCACCAAGCATTTTGAGAGTCATATGACGGTTGTCATAAAAAAAAAAAAAATCAAAGAATTTTGAGCCAAATAGACCTCAATATCATAAAATTCCCAAGGGAGAAAGAAGAGAAAAGTAGACCTTGCAAGAGGCCAAGCCTGAAAAAGAAGCAAGGCTAGAATTAAAGCGTGCTGAGACTTGAACTGAAGGCCTAGGCTTTGGTCTAGCCAGCCTCCTACAGCACCCCGACCTCAGATGGAAGGCAGCAGCTCACGTGAACGATCTCTCTGGATGTGACCACAGCCCATGACCGAGCATCCCCTTTCCTTCCCAGCTCCCAGCTGTGGGACCCACTGACAGCAACAGTGCTAGTGGCTGCCCCGGTCTCCTTCTTGGAGCTCTCCTTCTGCCTGCCATCCCTGGGGGTGGTATCCAAAGTAGCCCATGAAGTTGCTGTTGATGTTTATGAGACCAAAAGATTTCTTCCAGCCAGATTTGAATGTTCCTTACCTACCACCTCTTCAAAGGCTTTCATCACGTCTTCTTAAGTAGCATAACATCCCACACACACTCTTTCAAGAAATCTTCTGCCGGAAGAACAAGTTTTTAATCTCTCAGTATTGAGCACTTACAAGAATGCAAAACAGGCTGTTACTTTAAGTCTTGAGGGAATAAAACACCACAAATATTAAAGAGCTAAAAAAGTCCTCCAGAAAGTACCGAAAAAAAGTTCTGTTGTCACTTTAATACCACAGTTTGAATGGGGTCCTAAATTCTGAGTTCCTAAAGTGAATATGTAGTGTGGGAAAGCACCTGAAGGTGAGCTTTTAGAAGCACACCAACATTGCATTAAAAATCAACAGGAGTCCAAAATTTTCCAGGAAGTTCTCAGTCCATGAACCAGTATCTTCCAAGGATTTTCACTGCAATTTAAGCGGGATTGGAATCTGAAGAGTAGAGAGGAATTAGCACAAACACAAGGTATCAGCTAGATTTTGCCTTTCAAATTCTGTCTCCTTTGTAAGATAGTCTGAACTTGAGCATACATGAAGAGAGATAGGAACTGTGCCCTAAGGAAATAGCCAAAACAGGAAAGAAAAGAGAAAGTATGAAACCCATGACACAGCGCCAAAATCAGTATTAGAAAGAAATGAGAGTTGAGGATTCAGCTTCAGTGGGCAAAGGTTCACAGGGTGACTCTGATGCTCCTGAGTTACCTCAGCAGAAACATCCACATGATCACAAGAGCAGAGAAAGAAGCCCCTTTTTATGCAACAGCATTTCCTTCTGTTTGCAGACAAAGCAGTAAAGTTGTGACCTTTTAAAGGACATTAGGGGAAACAATTTTGCTAGGAACTGAGATTTTTGTTTGTGCACATACACCGAGATGCATCCTGACTATCAAAGAACAAACAATAAAGGTTCCTGAAGGTTTCCAGAAAATTCCCCTGCCCACATGTGAGTCAGGCTGTAAAGTTTTGACACTGATAAAGTCAGAGTTCTTCATTACCTTGTTCAAGATTGATATTTATTTCTTCCAGGTGGCTTTATCACATTTCCCTTGAAGTAAGGAGCTTTATTAGAACCAGACTATGCCTGTGGTTACTTGGGGATAAAAATAAAGCTCCCCATCCCAAAGGATTAACACGAAGGACATAAGTAGGAATTAGTGGAAACAAATGAGTCAGAAAAATTGAGCCCTCCACTGCTTTATATATCCAGGAGCTGTCTGAATACATGATTTCCCAATCCTTTAGAAAAAAAAGCCAGCATTTGTTTTTCCTCTAAGACAAATTTCCCCATAGAATAAAATTCTTGAGGGGAGAAAGGGGCGGTAAAGAAACCAACTGAAACCAAAATTCAACACCAAAAACCACCACAAACCCCCCAAAAAACCCAGCCATCAAAATAATTACAGTTGAGCAACTGGAAAATTCATTTCAGCTCCACCTTCACCTAGAATTATACATTCACAATCACATTACAGAATATACTTGCACAGATTGACGTTTCAGAATGCAACAGGCCTCTAGCTCTACTAAAAATCAAGATGACATTTATTTTGTTTACACTCATTACTTAGATAAGAATCAACATTCAAGGCCTGAATGTTTCACATGAACTGTGCCCTATTTCAGGAGCTTCTATTTAAGTTATTAAAATTAGATACGGACGTCTTAGCCAAAGTAAAACATAACATAAACATAGGAAAGTACAGATCTTAATGCCCAAAGGGCTTCACTTTCATGTTTTAAAGTAGAAAGAGCCACACATGGAAGAAGAAAATAACAGCCACATAGGTTAAGTGAACAATGAACAAAGGAAAATTCTTTAATATAGCTCTCCAAAGCAAAAACATCAAAAAAAGTCAGTCAAGAAAGTGGGCTCGATATAATACATGACTGGGACAAGACTACTACATTTCTAAACACAACTTATCACCAAGTATTTCTGTCTCACAATAAAATTTAAAATGGCAAGAGACACCATCTCTTCCCTTACATCTATGTAATTTTGACCTAATGAACAAATACATTGAGTTCTGAAGGAGACTGGCATTCCCAAGACACCACAAACATCCCCACTCTACAAATGGGAATCGGTTTGGGGTTTTAAAGCTCCTTCTGCAAAACTGCAGCTCAGTGTGAGCAGGAAAGCCACGTGACCAGGAGTTACCATTCACTTCTCACTTTGGCAAGACAAGAAATCATGATCAAACTAACCCCTGTCCTTCAGTCAGCTTTAATTATCATACTATCACACCCCCACTAACGACTGTTTCACTTGGACATAAAAATCCATGGCAGGAAAGACTAGAACTTACCCACTACAGAATTGATATCTGTGAATTATGAATTACTGAAATCCCCTCAGATCTGGTCTCAGAAAACGGGAGTTATTCAAAAACACTTCTACAATAAATAGAAACAATTAACACAACTTCAGTCTGTAGAGCTTTCTTTTCACTCCAATTTAAAAGAGAAAAACACAGAAGTACCATGATGTTGCATGCATGGTTCCTTCTCCTCACCAACCCACACACACACTCTATATCATAGAGGTTGTTCACAAGCTCATGTCCAAAGTTACTAAGATCCAAGTCTGACAGCATTTAGGCTTTTATCTGCTGCTTTTATATAGATAAAGGAAATATACTACACGAGCTCTTCTCCTCCTCCCCTAGAGGCTGGCATTCAAGAAGGCAAATACACTCATGACATTTGTTTCAAGTGCTACAAATATCTTCTACAACAAAAAAAGATCACAATATTCAAATGGAGTCAAGTCCCAGACTCAAAGGAACCAACGATGTTGCTGAACTGTCTGCCACAGATGAGAAAGCCTTGTGAACTGCAAACAGTGAAGCAGAAGATGCTTTCTAATACTTTCAGCTCCATGACATTTGAATAAAAGGCAGATCTCAAGAGCTCAGTGCGCTGTTATACAGGAGGAGTGTAACGTTATTTTCCTCATCTGGAAGTGCCATTATATTATGTGGCTATAATCTAGTCCCTGCTGAATTCATATACAGAAATCGTATACAAACTAGAGGCTAGAATTCTACCAAGTATTAAAACATTCAATCTAATAGACCTGATTTTGTCTGAACAGCCTGATAAGTTACCTGAGTAAATACAACTAGTTATCTAACTGGAGGCAGAGAAGGGTTTTGATGAAATAGGAAATGCCTTAGCACTACAAAATGTAATAGCTATGTTACCACAGTGTGGATTTTATCATGAGAGATTCAGCTGCATCATTCTGTGTAAATAAAAATATTAAAGAATTTTACTTTTTTTTTTTTAGAAGTCTACTAAAATACCATCAGTAGTCCAGCAGTGCCTGGGATAAAAAACATCCCAAAATCTATGTGAACTGTGGTATTAGGGAACCTAAATTTTGATAGAAATCAAAAATGGGGAAAAATACATGGCAATGAATAACTGAAGAGCTATTTGAAAGGACTAATTCTTAAACACAATTTTAAAACTTAGCATAAACCTTATCTTTTATCTTTAGAGGATAACCACTTGTTCCTTACAAACTTATTTAACAGATATTAATACATTCTCCATGGAAAAAGAGAAGTTATGATAACATTCAGGAAAAACGGAATGGGATGATTAGCATCAAAGCCTATTACTGGTGATTCTGTTCCAATGTAATATACAAGGGAAAAAATGAAACTCATCCTTTATTTCCATTCCTTTGCATAACAAAACCAACACCGTTTTGGGCATCTAAATTAGCTATTAACATTCTGCCAAGAGAATACAACTACCCCCTGGAAGGCTAGTCTACACCAGCAACTACCAGCGTGCCTTAAGAAAAACAACTGACTCTTATTCTAGCTTTAGTTAAGGGCACTAAAACCACAAATCATGTATTTCTAACCCCTACTATATTAAAAAAAAACAAAACCACCAAACAAAAAACAAACCCACAACTCCCACAGACATGGAAACAGATATAGAAAGCAGGACAGAGAAAGAAGAAGAGTCAGTTTTTAGAGAGCATAAAGACAAACTAGAGAGAGAAAAAAAAAAAAAAGAAAGAAAAAAAACCACATGAATACCACCACACTCTGTATCCTCTGTGCGGTTTTGCTCTTTTTGCCTGTTCTAATAAAAGGGCAGTGTATGAATGCCATTTTTTGAGTTGCAATCACCACCAGTATGGCTGGGAAATGAATCAATGTGGACTCTTTACAAACAAAAAGAATCACTAGAAGGCACCTAAAATACAGAAAAAGTGGGTGTTTAGTTACTGGAAATGGACTACACTCTACACCTAAGAATAGTAATACATTTAATGAAAAGAAAAAGCTATATCCATATTTCTTTTAGCCTACTTCCTTCCCCTCCCCTTTAAATATAATAACTAAACTAAAAATAACTGCCATAACATATAAGGTTTGCAGGACATGTTTCAGCAGGGACAAACAGATACGAAGGAGCTAAAAGATTTTGCCCTAAAATTCTAGCCACTTCACCTACCTTCTGAAAGATAAGCCTTCCCTTAAAAGGATTAATAACTTTGCTAATAGTAATGCTCTCTGTATTTCTTTACAGAGTCAAGCTTATTCCTACTTTACAGCCTTTTCAAAAGGAAAGTCAACAGCCAGGTAAAATAAACGACAGCAGCAACTATTATTCATTTGCTTCTCCTTTTATGGTTTTCCTCAGTAAAAAGTGGTCATAATTCTGTTTTGGCTGTATTTCTTTTTTTCTTTTTTTTTTTTTTTTTGCTATATACACCCAGAGCAATTATAGCACAACTCGTGCAAGACAGTCGTGACCGACTGGAAGACCAACCCCCTTCATGCCCACATCCTTTCCAAGGACAGCTTTCCTTTGTCAAACTTGAACTTTCCCAATAGGTCAAGCAGTTTCAACCGACTCCTTAATTGCTATTAAAACACCAATTCAATTAACATTCCAAAAGTTATACTTTGGTACAATTCACATAGAACAATTCTTCCACAGAAGTTCACTTAAATGGGGCTTTTATTGTTAGGACAAATAAAGCGCTGAGAAGTTATGCAAGAATAACGTCGGCGTGGTGTGCTGCATGTCACATGCCAACCTCTGTAAGACATGGTTAATGATCTACAGGATCATCTGAGCTTTATCTGAAGATGATGGCTTGTTGCCATACGTTTTTCTTCAGCAAAAGGGCACACACAAAATCCTGTTTAATAAAAGTGGCAAAACAGAAAACAATGGGCATTTTTGCTCCGGAGCTGGTTTTGTTTCATAGCATCCAAAAAGGTTATCTTTCTAGGCATAGGCTGGTAAAAGCTCCAAAATAAATGTCTAGTTGCAACATTTTTCTCATGTGCTGAAGAAACGGCTGACAAGACATATAGCCTGAACTCGTAGCACACCTTTAAAGAAGCCAAAACTGAAACATGGGCAAAAATTTGCTGTGGGGTTTTTTGGTTGGTGGCTTTAAAGAAGCCAAAACTGAAACATGGGCAAAAATTTGCTGTGGGGTTTTTGGTTTTTTGGTTGGTGGTTTTTTTTTTGACAGTTAACGGTGTGATAGTTTATGGAGAATATGCTTTTAAGTAAAAGCTTCACTTCCTGAAGGCAGCTAAACTGAAAGCAGATGCCTAGCTACGTTCTACCCACCTCAACTACAATAAACATCCCTCAGTCATCTTGTCAAATTCTGTATTATTCAGTCATGAATTACCTTAAGTATTCCCAGAAACTTTTTTAATCCAGTCCTGAAGAGTACTTTGTCAATTTTCATTCCCTAACTGACACTGAAGACTTCCATTACTGGTTCCCAAAGACAGACCCATCAGATGCACTCATGGGAAGGAGGAGATTAAGTTAACAAGGGAGAGAAGAGAGAAAAAAAAAATAATAAAAATTCACAGAGCAAAGCCAGAGGTGAAGCATAATCCTCATTTGAGTCTGATCTCCTGCATAACAAAGACGATAGAATTTCGCTCAGCCTTCGTCTTGTGACTGAGGAGGAACTTGTATTTTATAAAGCAAACAAAGAAAGTGAAGTTAATATCCCACAAATCAGTTTGCTGCATTTCAGCTTCCAGACTCTGAATTTTTATAGACTTTCATCTTCATTATGCATCCTCTTAAAAAAAAAAAAAAAACCAACCCAGAAAAAAAGAAAAGAATAAACCACCCACCCCCCCAAAAATCCCAACCCCCAAAACAGAAAAACCCCACTCTCCTCTCTAAAAGATATTCCTCTATGACTTAACCTCCTCCTTGTTAAAACAGAAAAATCACCATTTTTTCCATATTCAGGCTCTTTGCCTCTGGCAGATTCCTCTAAACCATTAACCATACTTGTAGCTCTTTTCTCCAACCTTTCCCCATATTATTCTACAACCAGGACTGTAAAAGTCTCACCAAAGCCAGGAGGTTACTTACATTCTTCACTACTTTCATCCTTCCCAACACTCAGTATACTTTTCAGAATAGCTCATAGGTACCACGAGGTACCAAGAACTCAGTATGTCATCTACTACCAACTCAATGGACTTGCAAATTACATATTACTGCCCCAATGAATCTAGTTTAAACTGCTACCAGCACTCCACACCATTAGTCTCTCTTCATTTGCAGCTTCACGCATTTGCTTTGTCTGCATATTTCTAGCTGCAATTATTTTTTTTTTATAAAGAAACTTATAAACTCAGTGCCTTTGGACTAATTGCATATTCATGGTATCTATAACCAGCAATGTCTTCACCAGACAAAGGAGCTGCACAATTCTCTATATAAAGAAGAAGAAATACTATCAGAGAAGATCTCTATTATCTACAAGATTAAGCCCATGAATTAGTTTCAGCTTTTCTGGGACACAAAGAGTACCTGGGATCTATTCTGTTGCATAAGTAGAAAACCAGTTTTCTTGCTGGCAAGAATAAATCAGAGCTTACCGTTATAATAATGAAGTTATTCTCAAGCTTCTAAACTTGCAAGAATTTTAACTTCAAAATCAAAGTTCCTATAGAAACACAATTTTACTCTGCCAATATGCTTTCTATCCAAAGTTTTAAAGTTAATCATATTATGCCTAGTAACACAAAGCATTACATAGGAAAAAAGCTCCTAACCACATTACCTGTTATGCTTTTGCCAACAAAAACTTAGGCTAGACCTAAAAAATTAAAAAAAACACCAAACCCCCCCAAAAACCCCTATTTGCAGCTAAGGAATCCTATTGATCCCTCTACAAACCTGAATAACATTTTCACTTAGCTAAATAAGACTTACCTTTTTCAAACCACCTATTTTGTTTAGTTATCTACTGTGTTTATTTTTACGTGGAAATAATCCCAGAAGCTTCAAGCAATTCACATATTTTTCAGCTGTCTGGAAGCCTAGTGCCTTGTAAAAGAAGAACAGAATTGACCTTAGCCCTGCCAATCCAGCAAGCGTATCTTGAGTGTATCTCCACACAAAATGACACAGGTATTTATCTATTTCCCTCTTCAACCTCACAGCTGGGTAGGAAGACTTTTTATCTAAACTCTAAAGTCTGGTGAAAGAACTAAGGGCCCGTCAGGTTTACGGGACGTTATCATCCTGTCTACAAGTAAATGTTTCACCAGTACTCCAGCTGAGATTTAGCATCAACACCATCTCTAATGGGAAAAGAAAACATCGCAGAGTGCTCAGGAGTTATAGTTATGAAGCTCCTCTATGCTTGTAGTATAAGGGAGCAGGAATGCAAAAATAATTTAGAAATTGGAATGTAAGTAAAATTTAAGCATTGATGCGAAATTCTTCTGAAGCTTTACGTTTAAAAGACAATTTTTAACTGCTACTTAAAAAAGAACCGGTTATTTGGCAGATGACCTTCTTCAGGAAAGATATGATTGGAAGCAAACCATCAGGGGAAAAAAAAAAAAAAGAAAGAAAACAAAAACCAACCAACTTTAGATTTACTTTGGAAGAGTTCTGCGGGAAGCAATAGGACTGAACACTTCACTGCAGCAGCAGGGCTTGACGGTCAAATATTGCTCAGCGGTGGGTAACAAAGAGGCCAGTGACAGGCTAGGGCTGTAAAACAACCTCGCCTGCGTAAGACACTTCTGGGTTGTGCAAGAAGCCTTTTGGTCCTAACGCCCACTGAAATACCAATCCATCTCCTCCAAGAGAAGTCCCTCCTACAGAAAAGCAATTCATTTTCCACAGGATGAGCTCTAAAAAGCAGCTTGTTTTTCTTTCCAGTACCTGAAAAGTGATACTTTTCCCTTAAATTTACAATTCCTTTTCCACAGGGGAACAGGCACTGCAGATGAGCCCACTTCTCTATGCAGTTGCTAAGCAGAGGCTGTTGCCAAGCCCTTTTCTTCAGAGTCACTCCAAAAGATCTCCAAAGCCCATACTCCCTCCCAAAGTTTCCTCTTCAAATGGAGAAGGAGGTCCTCAGCTCAGGCAGGAATGCGTGGTCGGGTGTATTTCAGCACAATTTGACTGGCATCAAGGAGCCAGGAGGTCACTCCACACTGGTTGGACCTTTCATATTGCTCAATAAGGAACTGGCAAATTCACTTGGCTTCCAATTCATCCAAGCAAACATTGATACAGGTGTGCGATTTAAAAATAGAATAAAATAAATAAATCCAGAGAGGGGTAGGTTAATTGAGATTGCCCTCCTAAATGTATCTCAATAAGCACTCTGAAACGGTACCACTGGTCAGACGTTCCTGCCAGCCCTGGGCAAAGAGTTAGCAAGTCAACCTCTGCCTGCTCCCTCACAGACAAGAAATGCTTCCTCATTTTTATTCCTGTTTCAAGTTTACTTAGGTTTTTCAACTTCTTCATTAGCTACTCTGCTTATGCCTTCCATATCTCTTTACAACTTTTTTCTTTTCTTTTAGAAACAAAATTTCCCATAGGATTTTTGGCAGAAGGATAACTACATATATAGCAAGTCAACCAATGCAATGCACCATACTACTTTTTGAGCGAGGAAATACCATGAATTTAACAAACGTCTTAGTAATTTGAAAAAATATTAAAATCTTGCTGAATGGGTAGAAAGCCACAGATCTTGCAAACTGAATTAAAAATGTACTTTTTTCTTTTTTGAAGAGAAACTCACATTAGTAACATGGGACATAAATCTAGGCCCCCTCAATAGACAGATATTTTTATGATTTGTTTCAACATCAGTTCATTTGTAGGCAGCTTCTCAACTAAGAACACATGGAATTCATTCACTTGTAATTTTCTCGAGGCTAAATTATAATTGCTTCTACTCCTTACCAACCACCACCAGTGGTTCATTCAGCTGAAGCCTTCTTCATGGGTCACCTTTGGGCAGTTGCTGTTGGTCAAAAGCAGAAGGAAGTTCTGGTGATCCGGTGGGCTGCGAGTGCCCAAAGCAGGAGACCATGCCAGACATACAGCAGCCACCTGGGTTTTACAGGAGCATACTCAAACTTGCTCACCTCACTCAGGAAATTTTAATCACAGGACACGTGGCTTGTGTTTTCAGAACTTGCACTGGCTGAGATGAACACATGGCATTTACATTTCCAGCACCACTTCTCCCTTTCAATTCCACTTCTGGCTTGTCTGCCTGCACTATTAAGAGCACATTTAGTATTCACTGTTTAGAGGCATTAATTTGAGGATTAAAGAAATGAAAACCACAACACAGGCATGGTAAAAATTGATCTCGTCTCATTAACTTCTCCATCCTGGCACAAAGGGAGTACCACTAAAAGCCATAAACAGTTTGATTCTCAACTTTCTATGCAGAATAAGCTACAAGGAGCGATGCTACCACAGTCCAGTGTCTACCCATTCAACCCTCATGCCATGAGGGGAAGCTTCTTACCAAAAGGGAACTGCCTACAGATTTACATGCATTACATCCTTTTCTTTCATAATTAAGATGATGAGGCAGCATCTCTTGGTCACAAAGTGCTCTGCTACTCAAAAAGAGGATAAATGCCAACTATTCCACTCCTATTGGGCTTCCAAGGCCTGAAGTTAAAAAAAAAAAAACAAAAAAGTTGAGCAGGACAATGTGGAGAGAGCATACAATGCTAAAACAGGAAAGGAGATAAGGGAAACAATATAAATGTGACACATATAGCTCTCTGCTGCGGGAGGGAAATCTCATGTCCTAAAAACAGTTTTACAGGAGGTGTTTGTTTCTCCTCATAAAAATTAGAAGTCATTGTACTGGCGGGGGTTGGAGGGCCCCAGCGGTTTGAGACATTTTCAGTTTCACAAAATTAGAGATTTGCAATTTTAAATAAGCAACAGCCTGTATTAGAGGAAAAAAAGAAATCCCTCGTTATACTAGTGGGGCTTTTTTGGTTTTGTTTAAAATACACAAGTCTCACTTGCAGCAATCCACAAGATTTGATGATCCCTTTTATGAAGCTTAGAAGATGACGATGTAACTAGATAGGGCTTTTTCTTTCCGTTTTTTTTAACCATAAACTGCTAAAGTTTCTGATCATTTCTCCCTCTTCTGAATGAACAAAAATCTTTACTTGTTTTTTGAGAGCAAATGACAGTTGGAGAATGGAAACAAATAAATAATATACAAAAAATCCTCTAAAATATAACCAAGAGCCTTATTTCTCAGTTCGACAATTAAGAAGAGAGCAACAACAGATTTGAAGGTCCAGATCACAGACCCCACTATGAGGAACAGAAACTGAACTTCTGAGGACTTTCACAACAGAAGGCGTTAAACTGCATGAAGCCTCAGTCCCATCGCTGCAGTAACCGGCACAACCAGAAAGGGAAGTCACTCAGCCCAAACCCCTCGGGGAAAGGGAAGCAGAAGCTCAACTGAAGAGCATTGCAACCAGGGCACATCATCACATGCGTGTATTTTTACATGGCGGTCATTGAGTGGACTGGGAACACAACACGAGCTTGAGCAGAAATCAGAGTTGGTTGACTTGGGGTAGCGAAATTATTACCCAGCCAATGAGCAGCATTTAGACATTTATTTTGTTTTGAAGTCTATTTCAATCTACCTAACTTTTGCTTCACATTCTTCATGAAGTGTACTACACATGAATTTCTCTCGCCCAGCTCCCCAACTGTTTCTTTGGGATTTCTAGTCAATGTATTCTTCCAGGAAGAAGGTCTAACTAAGCTATCCTTCATTTTACAGATAATGTTATAATTAAGAGAAAAATAAAATCTCAAGTATTTAAAAGTCTATGGCTGAATATTACACTTGACCAAAAATTCCAGTAGTCATCAGCTGCATGAATGTAAAACAAAAACGTTCTGATACTTCAGCTGTACTGAAGACCATTATTTTTAAACTAAGCATAAGCATATAAGTATAAACAGTTGGATGGCTGGACAACATCTTTTCTCTGCATTTTATATGAATTTCCTGGAGTACAAAAAAATGGCTAGGAATATCAAATCACGTAACAGATTAAAGAAAAAATGTCAGTGGATCAACAGGAAAGGCTGAGCAAACAGTGAAAAGTACCTATATCAGATGCTGAATCACTATTCAACAAAATTATTCCAATCTTCAATTCATTAACCTCTAGCCCAGGGAAAAAAAAAAAAAAAATTAAAAAGGAGATATTCTGTATAGCTGAGGATATGATGGGTTATTTTCATGACAGAAAAAAGCAAAAACAAAAAAGGAATTTGTGAAAGGGCAGGACAGAAAGAACCTAAAGCACAGCAGCTTTAATTCATAATAAGACATTATCCTGCTTGAGTATTGAAAGATTTAAGTGTATCTTCTCCTGGAGTCCTGTACATGAAGCTTCCACCATACTACAAACAAGACTGAAATGTATTTTTGCTCCAATGGAATTGGTGAAAAGTCAAAAGCTCAAATACACACTTTCCTCTTTTTGCTTTATCTAGAAAACACTAATAAATTCAAGCTCACACAGGTCTTTAGACTATCAGTAGAGTTCTTCCATGAATAGCTCCTTGGTGGCCCATGCAATGCCAACTTCAATTCTAGTCTGCTTCCTAAGAGATACATATGGAAAGACATACCAGAAGATTCAAAAACATGTCTGATGATCTATCTCTCTTTAAAAACAATGTTAAGTAGTTCTTTTCTAGATTAGTTTTTTTCCACACCCAGGTAGGTTAGTAGGATTAGGAAATCTTGTGTGCTTATTGAATAGATTGTCCTAAAGGATGCTATTCTGGATCTTCTGTGGTGAAAGATGGCAAACTACTTATATTGAGTATTCATTCAAATTAAGAGCAAAAAATCCTCATTTCCTTTGACCACCTCTCTTCTCAGCAGTACCACTTGCATAAGCTAAGTTTAATCACCAAGTTCAAATCTCATTTCCTAAGCATATCTTCAAGTACTACATATGAAGTTATAGTTAATACGACATGCGCAGAAAAAGGAATTTATCACAAATTTTATGCCCTCTAATCAAATAAATCCCAGGATGTTCTACCTTGTGTTCACCTGGAAGAAAGAAAATCATTCAGACTTGGGAGAGAAAATTGTTCTTTCCATTCTATAATTTCTATTGCGCCCAGATGAATCCACCACGGACAAAGTGTCTTTCTGGATGGAGACCCAAACAAAGGTTACTTGTTTGGTTATTTTGAAATTGTACAACGTGACTCAGTCAAGGAATTACCGAGTTCACCTTCGGTTCAGCCAGTGAAACACTGCCACAGGAAAAATCTCTGGGAAGCTCACATGGCTAGTGGCTTCAACGCCAGACAATAACTGTAGTGAAGTAAACAACTCCTCTATGATACAAGATGTGATTGCAGTGTGAAGTAAGGTTACTAGAAGTAGCCTAAATATCAGGAGCAGCTCAGCCAGGGCACTGTGAAGCTGGCTATGAGGTGCTTTGACGTTTGTGCATCACAGTGTGCGAGATGAAACAAGAAAAATACTCACTATACATGAGCACTCAAAGAAGCGACTGTAAAACCACCCAGCTAACAGCTAGTTACTTGCCCTGTTCCTGTATTTTAAGCACCCGCTGTCACCTTCCTTCCAAAGGAAAGAGTAAATATTCATTTCATAGTCAACAGAAAAAGACATCACAACCCAGACAGTCCAAGTTCAGTCACCTAAACACACAATACTAATTTTAAGTAGCTATTTGTTTTTCATTACGGTATGTGCCTGGTACCCAGAAATAACCAGAACTGTGTCAACATGAGTTACTTTGTACACAGTCATCTCTATGTTACAGCTAATGAAGCCTTTTGCTGTTCTGCGCAACACTATTTACTCAGCTAGAGAGGGAACTACGGAGCGGGGAAAATGCATCCCATCCCCATGTTTTCCTCCTCACGCTCAAGCTGTTGAAAGAGTGGTAATTTTTTAGACAGTTCAGGCATACATTTCACAAAGACAAAATTCAAACTTAAGAGTGCAAAAGGGCATCAAGAACCTGTTTTACTGAAGTGAATAATCCAGTTCTTTGACCTCCTTCCAAAATTTTCTACAGTTTCTCCCCCCTGCTCCTGATCTACTGTGGATGAATTTCCATATGTCTGCAATTTTTGTCAGCAGCTTTGCCATTGCATTTACATTGTTTGACTAACCATTTCTCTTGTTCACACCTCCCTCTCTCATACGTTTTCAGTATTGTCACAAAGCAGACAGTCAACACTTAAACCAACCTTTCAGCTGTCGAGTCAATTTTGACAGAGATATCTGGAAAACGCACCTCTTCCTTCAGTAAGCTGGGAAGAAAGGATGCAGTGCCAAAGGCACAAACTCTTTATGAGGAAGATTATTAGTATCGCTCCAATCTGGGATCTGGGGCTTTAAAACATGAGTTTAAAATAGACACATTCAACCAATTCAAGGACTTGTACAAACTCATTAGAATCATAGAATTGAATCATAGGTTGGAAGGGACATTTAAGATCATCTAGTCCAACCATCAACCTAACTCTGATTGAAAAAAAAAAAAAAAACCCACAACAAAAGAAAACCATACAAAAGAACCCCCCAAATTACTAAACTATGTCTCTAAGCGCTATGTCAGCCCATCTTTTGAAAACCTGCAGGGATGGTGCCTCAACCACTTCCCTGGGCAGCCCATCATTTGTATCAGCCAAAGCCGAGAAGCAACATTTTCACAGAACAACAAGAACAGAGGCCATGCATCAAAGACTAGACAAACATACATTCTTGTTCTCCCTTCCACCATCCAATATTAACCCCTCGACTCTAAAACTCAGGCCTCACTCCAGGCTAAAATCAGAAAACTCTTTTGTTACAGAAGCTGAGGTGCTGCTGAGGACCCCAAAGTTGCTAATGTCCATCAAGCTGCGATGCTGTGGCATGGCACTGGACAGCTTTAGCCAGGCACAGACCTCAGGTCACGGATACTATTTAGAGAGAGTCTCACTGAACCATCAAGTAGTTTCCCCCCTTCGGCTGGGACGGCGCAGTCACTTTGCAGGCTATTATTAAATACCACATGCAAAGCGGGGATTTAATGTGGGGGCTGGAATACAGAAGTCACTGCAGAGGTTCATACATGACATTTATCTTGGCTGGCATCAAGTGCTCACAGCAAAGAAGTAGCTTACCTTCCCCATTAGCTTACCTTCCCAAGAGGGAAAACAAAAAACCAAAATTTCTCCTTCAATAAAGTAAGTTTGCCGGAGCTGAATAAACAAAGTGAGTGAGTTTTGTCTCCTGTTTCTTTTTGATGTGTATTTTTCACAATTCCCTCTGACAAGGTATTTCCACATTTTTATTTCATTTGCATACAAAAGTATCTTCTTCCACCTGCAGTGAATTTGCTACCTTTGACTTTACATGAGTAGAATTGTATTTTTAAGTTGTGGGACATGGGAAATAGAACTTCCTTCAGGACTTTCTCCAGACAATTCGTTATTTCGTCATATTTTCAGTCACTTCCCAAGTTATTCTGCTCTTATTTGGAAACATTCATTGCAGAAAAAAGTAACCTGCTGTGCTGTTGCACAACAATAAAACCATCCTTTCAGGGACGGTCTAAAGCTAAATCTTTATTCCTATTTCTGAACCTGCTGCAGAGGCTTTAGACCCAGAGCTCACTGACAGCGAATTCTCTTCAGAGGGTTCTTCCACGTACATGGGAGATTTTTCTCAGCAGCTCAACCATACTGTCCCTTTGAACCTCCACTCTTAAGATTTCCTTTTCAAGATGCAGGGACTATAACCGTACACAGTAATCCCAGGGAAGCCACACTGCTTGTGGATGAGGCACTGGTCCTCTGCTGTCATTGTTTTACATGCAATAGTTATGAAAAACTAATACAGAGGCCAACACCATATTCTGCAGGATAATTTTCCCAAAGGCAAAAACCAAAAATCAAAGCCAACTGGCCCCAAAGCCGTGACTCACTGGCAAAAATTTATGGCATTTTATTCTCTGTAATTTCCATAAAATCACAGAATGGTTTGGGTTGGAAGAGACCTTAAAGATCGTCAAGTTCCAACCCCCCAGCCACGGGCAGGGACATCTCCCACAAGATCGAGTTACTCAAAGCCCCATCCAGCCTGGCCTTCAACAATTCCAGAGAGGGGGAATCTACCATCTCTCTGAGCAACCTGTTCCAGTGCCTCATTACTCTCACAGTAACGAATCTCTTCCTAATATCTAATCTAAATCTACCCTCTTTCAGTTTAAAACTGTTATCCCTCATTCTATCACTACTCTCCCTGATAGAAGAGTCCCTCCCCATCTTTCCTCCCATCTTTAGGTACTGGAAGGCCTAAGATCTCCCTGGAGCCGTCTCTTCTCCAGGCTGAACAATCCCAACTCTCTTAGCCCGTCTGCACAGGACAGGTGCTCCAGCCCTCTGATCATCTTCATGGCCCTCCTCTGGACTCCAACAGGTCCATGCCCCTCATGCTGGGGGCTCCAGAGCTGGATGCAGTACTCCAGGTAGGGTTTCACCAGAGCTGAGTAGAAGGGGAGAATCACCTCCCTGGACCTGCTGGCCACGATCATTTTGACACAGCTAAGGATACAGTTGGCTTTCTGAGCTGCCAGCACACATTGCCAGCTCATGTTGAGCTTTTCATCCACCAATACCCCCCCTAAGTCCTTTTCCTCAGGGCTGCTCTCAATCCATTCTCCACCCAACCTGTATTTGTGCCTGGGATTGCCATGACCCAGGTGCAGGACCTTGCACTTGGCTTTGTAGAACTTCATGAGGTTCGCACAGTCACACTTCTCAAGCCTGTCCAGCTCTGGATGGCATCCCTTCCCTCCAGCATGTCAACCGTGCCACACAGCTTGGTGTCATCAGCAAACTTGCTGAAGGTGCACTAGATCCCATTGTCCATGTCTCCGACAAAGATGTTGAACAGCACTGGACCTAGTACCAACCCCTGAGGAACACTACTCATCACTGGTCTCCATCTCATATCTTGTTAAGTTCCAGCCTCTTGACAGTTACATGCTCAACACCCTTTCCCACTAAATGATCCCTGAGGCCCAAGACACTTTCTGAGGCGATATCCTCTAAACCCTTCCACAAATGACCTCCTCAGTTAAACATAGCTCCTCACACATTCAGCAACACCCAACCCCAACTGCTACTCTGTCACCTTCTCACTTGGTTTGGAAAGACTTTCCCACATGCCTCAAGAGTCCTCTTTGGCTTTGACTTAACCTACCAAACCATCTCATCTGTAGCTTCTTTTTTCTCAGTGTTGGTCCTCCACTTCCAAAAGTCAAAACCAGGAGAATATCAAACAGAGCTCAGTTGTGAGGAAAATACATCACTTAATCCTACTCTTGTCTTTGTTCTGTTTCAGTATGATGGAGGACCATGCTTTCTCCCTACCCACAATATATATATTGTTCATGGCACAGGGGAATGTTTGTCTCCAGGGCAGCAGGGAGACCAGCCTACCTGGGCTGATCTCATACTGCAAAGGACCGAGTCAGCCCATCACAAGTCTTCTCTGAGAACTTTGCTGGATCCTTTCCAGGAGAAAAACATGTGCAGGAGGAAGTATACATCAACACAGACAAATAAATTAAAACAACAACCACCCAACACACAACAAAAAACCAAACCCCAAAACCCTCAAAGCCTAACTAAGTGAGGGAGGAAGCTAACACTTCTGACCAGCTGAACACTCACACCTAGCCCGAGAAAGCTCAGCCCAGGCAGCAGCTTGCACTGCTGACAACAAAACACTGGCGATCAGAGATCAGAAACTGTGAGCAATTCACACAAGCTCACCAGCACCGATCCATCACACAATCAGCAAATCGGTCACAAGAAATGACAGAGATGTAGGCAATGCAGATACACTGCAGTTGACCCACCACAGAAAAGCATTTTTCCGGGCTATGTTTATCTCCTCTGTCCTTACTAGCTCTGGCAAGTGAAAAGTCACCAACAAAAATCTGCAGGTGCAAAGTAAAGGGGTGGAGGGTGTAAAAATATGAACTGATAACTCAATATTCACAGAAGAAAAGAGTCAAATCAGTTCTTGCATGCAGACAGCTAGCTCAAGATGAGAGGAAGGAAAAGAAGGGAAGTTTGCTTTCCCAGTTAACCTTTAGGTTTCCTCATTATAACGCTACATGACTGTCTGTTGGTACGTTCAAAACCCAGCCTCTTTCTTAAATACATTTACAGCATCATGAAGTGAACTTTATTAAATACCTGTCATTAATTTACCAGTTGGCTCTTCTAATACTAAGCCAGCAACACAGGGGACATGACCACTAATAATGAAGAAGCCTTGTTGCCAGGCCACCGCTTAACAGATGAACAAACGTCAGTTTAAAGAGTCTAAAATCCAACATACAAACAAGGTTTTCCTTTTAAAAATATCAAGGCATCAGAAAATGTGCCTGAAAATCCAAAAGTCTCCCACAAAATTGTTAGCTGCAGCCACCACAGATTAGCATTCCATGTTTAAAGGACCAAGACCCTCAGAACTTCAGGACATGTTTGCACTGCCTGAGATAAAAGGCCACAAGCTCTCTCAGAGCTGCATGCCATCAACACCCGGCAGGAAGTTTTGATTTACTCCACAGTTGCTGTCAACACTGCCTAGAAGATAGATATATGTGTGTGTATATATATATACACACACACACACATATACATATATATAGCTTTGACATCCTGAGTCTCCAACCTCCAATCCTTTCACATGAGAAAGCTGTGAAGTTCTGGCTGTAAAGTTCTTCTGGCTGATGGTGTTGCTCACCTTCCTTGGTTCAGAAAAATACTACTTCAAAACATACAACTATGGAGGTCTCAGAGCATACACGCAGATGCTTTAGAGACCAGGCCTCCATCCAGCAGACTAGTCCTTTAAAATATGCTAAAATTTACAGTTGCTCCCTTTTTTTGTATAGTTTACACTTTCTTTTTTTGTTTTTAAATTCCTTTGAAGTAACTGACCTTAACAGAAAACAAGCAAATATAGTTTGTAGCATCAGATTCTAAGGAGTAAATAAATAATTCTCTGCACCAAGAATACAACAGCAGCCATGCTGTGTCAGACACAAGACCATCTATCCAAGCCACTGACAATGGAGAAACAGTCCAAAGCAGATGGCTAGGGGGAAAAAAAAAAAAGAGCATAAAAGCATGGCAAGCATATGATACTTCTTCCAAATAGTCTTCCATCTGTGGTTCATTTGTTTCCATGAGTTGAATGTATTTTCCAAATAACTTCTCTCATAACGATCAGAGTGGAAGACTGGAAATGTTGAACTATTTGTTGTATTTACATAAAAAATAATCAAGTCTTGACAACTTCTGCAGGCCCATTTTACAAGACTTGCAGATAAGAACATGAAAGATTTAGACTAGACTAAGTAGATGACTTTTCCAAGATAAGGAGGAGTGTGAATGCACAGCCAAGAGAAGAGTCCTACCAAGAATAACCGAGTTGCACTTCAAACCTAACTTGGTAGAACAGGTCAGGCATGCACTTCTGTGATTTACTGAGTGATAACAACACAGAAACACACATTTTAAGCACTTTGGCAAGTAGATTTAATTCTTTCTGAAAAAAAAAAAAAAAAGTGAGATTTTTCTGAATAACAGAGTGAGAAGTAATGCAAGATCAACAAAGTGGTAAGTGAAAATGACACATATTTTAAATAATTCAGAAGATTAACAATTAAACTGATGCACTACTAATATCCATGCATAATTAACTTTTGATCCATCACCGATACTGCAGATATACTCATCAATCACTGAAGTCTAATCTTGTAAAAACAAAACTCTGTGTTACAGGAATGAAGCTTCAGTGTATCAAGGCTGTTACAGCCAACTGCCTAACCCATACCAGAATAGTAAATAACCGTCCAAATTGAACTGAAAGTAAAATATAGGGGGCTCCTATGGAGACAACAGTCCCCAAACTAATGCTGATAAGCAACAACAAAAATCAACATGCATTCACACATTAAATATAACATAAACTAAGAGAATTTTAAAAGAACATGCATTCCAGTTAACCTTGTATAATTGTGTATTTTACTAGAATACTGAACTAGTGTAGTAGTTACAGCCAAGCATCCTCTCATTTTCTAGGCCAGATCTTCCATATTGCTACATTGCAGATCCTGTAAAGTACTATTGGGGTACTAAGACAGACATCTTGAGCTGGCATTCAGTATTTAGGCAGGTAACACAAGTGCAAACATTGAACCGTACTTTTGTCATGTTGTCGTGCTAAAGAATTTTTAATCTGCTGGATGGTCTTTCTTTCTGGATTCCCCTACATATACACACACACAGTTAGAGAAAACAACGTATGTGTATCTGATGACCTTGCAACTGCCTCACAGGAATTAAGTAGTAAGAAATGTCAGGTTAATAAACAGACAAATGAGCTAAATTTTAAACTCTGCCTTACTACAAAAATTCCAAGCTTACTTCGAACACACCTGATAAGACAGTGACACCACAGAGAGATAAGAGCCACAGACCAAGGACTGTGGCAGATAGGTTGTGGACAGCCAAAGCATAAGATCCACACAAAACAAAAATAATAAAAAAAACCCAACCACCCCCACACAAAAACAATGCAGGCTTTTAAATCCCCTTGTTGACTTCACATCAACAGAGCTGCAGTGTCCACGGGGTCCCTTCCTTCTTCATCAGGACAGGAGAAAGCATATGTGTGTCCTGGGAGCTGTTATTTCTTAAAAGGTTAATGAGAGCTGTTAATAAACCAGAGCCCACAGTCTAAGCCTGGACTTGGCAACTTCCATCGTTCTGCAGGAGCAGGTCCAGAGTGCAGAGGGCCTCCAGCTGCTAGGAAGGAGATGAGCTCCGAACGGTTGTGTTGCTCCGAGACGGGTTACCACCTGGCACATGGAGCACCACCTCTGGAGCTTTCCAGATCCCATGTAGAGCTGGAACCTCCATCCCCAACTAACACAAGAAACTACTGCAACAAGTATAAACAACTGAAAAAGAAGGCCCCTAAAACCAAAAGACAAAGCCTGGGAGGGACTTATTTTATAGTATATGATTAAAAAAGGAAAAAGAAGAAAAAAAAAAAGAGCAGAAGGGCATAAGGGAAATTACCAAAGAACAATCTCATCAAGATAATTCTTCTGTTGAAATAAAGCCCACATAAATCACCCACATGGGCCTGGCGTACTAGAAAGAAGCAGCAATTGTCCACAGGAGACTGCCCACACTAGATTATGTCAATTCTAAAACTAAAGTAGATTTAAGAAAAAAATATATCTGCAAAGGACATAGAAACTGTATTTAAAATAGAGCTACCAGTAAAGAACTTTCATCATAGCAATAGATCAAGAAATGCTCTTAAACATCTCCTCCTCCCTGTAAAAAGTTTTTCTGCATAACTTTTTGGCAGTTTCATTCCCCCTTCCTCCTTCTCTATTCCTGACACAGGAAAAGCCATTTTGGACTAGATTGTGACATGAAGTGACACAGCAAATGAACTTCCCTCCTAAACGTCACCAAGAGGAAACTGGAATATTGCACGATGCTGTAGCTCCCCAAGTTTCACAAGAATACACGATCTGCATTCCTCATTAACGCCCCTGACAAACTTTAACAAAATTCAGCTAAACGTGAAAACACAAATATTGAACAAGATATTTCTCCCACGACCAACTTAACAGGCAAGAATGTTCACAGACCTCATTTTTTTCAGGGCAGTCCAGCCCTCTGTGTGACAGAGCAGAGCTTCCTGACCTAATAACCAAGAGCAAGTTAGTCATATGACCAACACCACAAACCACTTCTCCAGCCCGTGCCCTCCCAACCTTCTCCACCCCAGGGCTCCAAACCACAACCCGAGGTCCCTCCTGCATCCCGGAGATGCTGCGGGCCACAAGACAGCTGGCTGGGCAATCCCTCACTGCTATCCCTGACAGAAACCACCCGCAGCCCACGCTCCCTGAGCATTAAATCCTGATGTGTGGGCTCTTATCCCGGCGGTGAGAGAGCAAGCCATGTCTGAGGGGCCCATGAGCTGCGTGCCTGCCTTCCAAAGTCTGAGCCTGACACCAGCTGACATCAATTGGAGAGAGCACGCTGGAAGAAGCGAGGAAGAGAAGTTGTAACCTCTCCGACTCCCACCTACTCGGGCAAGAGCAAAGCCAACAAGGCATGGCCACCTTCTGCTGAGCATCCACCTTTCGCAAAGCGGGTCTCAAAATACCAGAGATCAGCAGCTGCAAAGGCCCCTTCTTGGCCCGGCAAAGATGTGTTTCGTTCCAGGCTCTGCTCTCCTGCCAAACCATTTGCTTTTAAGTGACTGACTTCACAGCAGAACCGAAATAAAAGGCGCTGAGGGGCCGGGCACCCGGGGAGAAGGGTTTCCCGGTGCCGGCCGGGGTTCTCCTCTCCATCTCCCGCGCCCTCGGAGAGGCGAAGCCGTCCCGAGCGAGGTCACCCGGCCACAGCCTCCCCCCAACCACCAGCTTTTACACCAGGGCCGAACCAAAAGTGGGGGAGAAGAAGAACACGGGGCCGCGGGGACCGAACCACGGCCGGCGGCGGCGGGCAGTCCCCGGACCGAGGCGGGCGGAGGGGCGAGCGCCGCCGCCGCCGGACGAGGAGAAGAGGGGCAGCCCGCCGGCAAACAAACACCCCACAAGTGCCCGGGGGGCTGGGATACACCGGGACACCCCCCCACCCCCTCGCCGGGGGTCTCACCTGCGGTGTCCCAGATGGAGATGTTGTACGGCCCCCACTGCTTGAGGTAGAAGGCGCCGCCGACGGTGCTGACCGTCTCCTGGAAGCGCTTCTCCATGTAGCGGTGCAGCAGGGAGGTCTTGCCCACGTTCATGTCCCCCAGCAGCACCACCTTCCCGTCCGGCTTCTTCATCGCGGCGCGGCCCGGCCCGGCCCGGCCCGCCCCGTCCCGGGCCGGGGCTGGGGGCCCGTCCTGCCGGTGAGCCGGTTCCCTCCTTCCCTCCCGCTGGGAGCTGGGGAAGCGGCGGGACAGAGGGAACTGAACGACGAGGGCCGCCCTCCGCCGGCACCGCAAACTTCGGGGGCTCCGCCGGAGCCGCCGCCGCCGCCGCGATCCGGCTGCAGCTCCTCCCCCTCCCGCCCCCGCCGGCCCCCGGGGGAGGGGAGGCGGGCGGAGCTCAACGCATCACCCCCCGCTCCGCTCCTCCGCCTCCACCCTGCCCCGAGGGGTCGGGCCGGGGTGTCCCGGGTGTCCCCGCCGCGGGTGGCTGCTGAGAAGCCGTTTCCCGACGGGGCTCGGCCACGCTGAGCCTTCGTGGAGAGGGGGGATGCTGATACCCACCCCCTCCAGGCTGCCCAAATCTTTCCAGACGGGGATGACACCGGAGCCCAAGGGGGAATCCCGCTTCTCCCGCTCTCTCCTCCCGGGAGGGCAAAGTAGCCCCGAGGCGAGCACCCCCCCGCGGAGCTCTGCCGGTTGCCAGACAAACCCTCCCAGCCTCGGGGGGAGGTGGGGGGTCACGCAGGGATCGGGGGTTATTTTCCCAACCGGCGGGTCTGCCCCCTTCCACAGTCGGTGGCCCCAGCTGCTGTCATCCAGCTTCATCCCGGCCCAGGTGGCAGAATTGCAATGATTTGAATCACCCAAAAAACCTAGCCGGTCATTTTTGCATCCATTCTCTTTGGGCCAAACAATTGCAAAAAAAATGATAATTAATTGAATTTAAACACCTTGAAAATTTTGGCCAAGGAAAAGGATAATGTGCTGACCAACTGGAGGGGAAACAACTGTTAGAGTACTCAGAAGGGAATTTACTGGTCACCGGTTTTGTCTCCCCCCACACACAAAACCGTTCAGGCAGCAACACTTCTCATAATAAATGAACGCACACGCTCACATTTGCATGTCTCATGTTGAAGCTGTTAGAATTTCTTTAGCCAATCTAGGTTTCACGTTTATGAGGTGCCTTGATTTTTGCTTACCTGCTTGAAAGGAATAGCTCTGTCGCAGGTGGGGATTTTTTTAAGCCATGCCCAGTTAATTTTGCTTATTCTGTTTTTACTGGTTTTGTGGTTTTGCAGCTGTGCCTGGTGATACATAATTTCAGTTCAGAATCAGACACACACTAGATATTAAAGTACTGGGGATACCCAAAGAGAGAGGATGTAAAATGATTTGGGAAAAAAAAAAAAAGACTCTAAAATAATAACATGAGATGTGATTCAGGGTTGTGTGAAAGACTATGAGGAGGAGGGGGAGGAGGGAGCTATTCCCTTTCATTATTGTATGGCAATATTTAGCCGTGGTGTGTGCAGCCTTCACATCAGATTCCTGCCTGTATTCCCATCTCAATCCCAGAGCTGGGAAAATGAAAGTCATTGAAGCAAAGTGCTTCTCTGAGGTAGTGCAAAGCAAGCAGGTTCCTTATGAATGCCTGGTATGGGAGCGTAAAAAAAACAGGCATTCTCTTTGCGTGGATACTATTTGCAAATTCCCATGTGCAATGTAACTTACACCATTTTGAAATAGCAGGCACCACTTCAAAAAGAAGACTCTTGTGTCAAAGACTTTAGACCATGAAGATCTGAAACGGTGAAGGGATCTTCAGAGCATGTACTGTCACCTTATGCATTGGTTTACTTACCATCCACATAATAAAGAAATACCTAAAAGCTTAAGTATGATTATTGTTTTACAGCAGTGCTTCTGCTACCAAATCATAGCAGTTAAAGCACTTAAAACAATTATTTTTGTATTTTACCAAGATTCTGCTGTACCTGAGCTATTTTCGTGTACTACTGAAATGTAGTTCTTTCTGGTGTTTACAACCCATATCAATGGTTTCTAACAGTGACGCAGAGGGGTTAGGACAGGAAACAGTTTCAACAATAGGATGAAAATGGGGTTGGGATTTTAGGTTTTGTTAATAAATGACACGCGCTACAAAAAGAGAACACTGCTGCCTTCACAGATGTTTTCCACAGTTGCTTGAAAGAGATACTCACGTCCCTGCATTTTTGAGTATGCACATTTCCAGCTGGTAGCGGTCAGTCAGACAGGGGACTCTCCTCAAAGTGTTGCCAGCCAACTTTCACTGATGGCAATGTATTCCTTTTCTATCTTGACCATAGACTAGCTAAATGGGAGAAGAAATCCGTCTGGCCCAATACTCATTTGAACCTAATGGACTCTGACTCAGCCAGGGATGCGATTTATTCCACTGCGATGGACCTCCTATTCACCACTTAGTTAAAGGATCATCTCTGTTTCATAATTTTCTACCCCTAATGGTTGGATGCAGTAAGGTAGGAGAGTACTATGTGTTGTTTCAGATCCTTGGGAGAATTTAGGAAAAGGTCGATATGGACAGGTTCCAGGTATCTAGAAGGCCTCAAGGTTGTCCTTAGCAGCTTGAGCTTCCCCTGACCTCAGGAGAACATGTTTGCAAGGCACAGTGTTTGGTTATTACTGCCAACATCTCCTATGAATGCTCTCCAACCTCCAGCATACAATTTAAGTCGCCTGTTGTTAAAGTCGAATGGCTCATGATAGTCTGTAATGCAATACAGATAATAACAGAGCGCATGTGAAAATATTTGGGAAAACACTAAGAGCCTGTAATTTGCTCTCTAGCCCTCAGATACATAGGCCTGTTGCAAGATAATTCCCCCAGTCACCTCCACCGTGGTAAGTATGGGCATGAGGAATGTTGAATGTTGCTTGATAGGAAGTGATATGAAATACTTCACTGCCTGGATGGTGCACGTGTGCAGGCTGCACACATTGTCTGGGGTTTGTTTGTTTTTCATTTTAGAGCATCTGAGGACACCATTTAATTACAGTGAAGTTGTTCATTAGCCTTCCTGACAGCTTGGCAACGTGGTCACCATGGTTGGTCTCCAGATGTTCTGGAATTCAGGCAACTGAGGTAGCTTACGGAGGTGCACAACATATTGAAGTTTCCTACCAATTTCTGTGTTACAGTAAAGCCCCCTCTAGAGTGGGAATGTCAGCCTTGTATGCCAGCCAAAAACCTGAGCCAATAATGACTGTACCGGCGTCAGGGTAACTCAACCTTTCTAGTCTCCCACAGTATGAAAGCTGCCCAATTTTGCAGCAGAAAATTAGAGCCTGTTCATTTGTTTCCTCGCCAGCCTTCCCTAGGTATTTATATACATTGTCCTGCCTGTGGGCCCCATTTGGTCTCCAGGCTAAGAGCATTTTGTAAGTTCACATGAGGTGAAATGTTTGTCACAGAACAGGACTGATTTTTGCTGACCTGATCTTGTTTTGGAGACACATTGAGCAAGTGGTTGAAGGTGTACGTCATGCCAGCTACTTTCTGCTGCCCCCAACGTGTCACAGGTTTGCTGTGGCCTTGGTGTTCAACGCCTCAATCTGTCTCTCTTTTTCCTCCTCTGGCCGTGTCTCTGTCTTCTGGCATGTTGAGCCTCCATGACCAGATCAAGGCTTTCTGAAGATACTACAGGGGACCTCAATGGGTAATGCTTGTAATGATAAAGGAGATACCAACTGCTGAAAGAAACACGCTGCTTTTTAACACAGACAAATCCATAAAATAGAGTCATTTACCTCAGTTATCTAGTGATTCCTAGACAAGGCCTTACAAATCAAAGAGAAGGGCAATAAGAGAGGCTTATTCCTCATCCTCAGAACGTGCTGGCACTCCAGTGCTGTATTTGTTGCACCTCTTTGCAAGGCATGAGATCACTGCAAAAGCTATGAACAGGTAGGTGTTTGTGAAGCACAGCAATTTCTGGTTTTGTTTCGGCTTATTGCCTTCCTTTATGACTTCTTTCTTCTAAATGAGCAAATGAGCGTGCATGCTCATTAAGCAGAAACATTTGCACTCATCATCTTCCAGGCAGCCCTAACTACAGCTCATTCTCAAGGCGCTCTCTTTCAGGCTACAAAGCCTGAAAGAACTATTCATCACATTGCCACTGCTCTGTCTACGTATTCATATTTACACAGACTAGGTTCTTCCTTTTCACCCCACAGATTGGTTCACAACCTAGATGACCTAATCAAGGGAAATTGCCCTGCACTTCAAATCAAGAGTTGGTCTGCTTTCTTCAGGTTGCAGTTCCACCCCTTTCTCCCCCTCCTTTATCAACCCCTTTCTTTGTGCTGGCTATGGCTTCTGCTTGACCCTTTCCTAAGCCAATCGAGTTTGATGACCTGACAAAAAAACTAGCTCAACAGTGAGTAGTTTTCTTCTGGTTTTGTGATCAGCATAGAAGCAGTGCAGAGGAGGCTGATGAGGCAGCCCATGGTTGGGACCACTGAGCCTGGGGCTTCAGTCGGGCAACATTGGTTGGTCATGCCAGGCAAGGTGCATGGGCCTTTTGCCTCTCCAAAGTTTGCAGCTCTTGGAGCACCCCAATTGTAGGACTTTTTTCTTCCACTGAGATTGAACAAGCATGTTGCTATATAGCTTCTGCCTGGTAGGTGTCCCCACTGAAAATGAGGCAGGTAAATCAACCAGCTTGATCACAGAAAAGCCTGACCTGGATGATGAGAGTTTGTCTGTGTTACAGGCAACTGGAAAGAAGGTCTTAGAAACCGTGAGGCAACCTGGGCTGTAGATACAGCCACCGAGGAGTAGTAAACTCTTCTCTGACTCACAGATGCTAGAGATGCAGATGAAAATAGGGGCTCAGGAAGAACTCCCCACCCAGGCCTCCTGTAGGAAGTTAGTTTACCCTTTGCTGCTCAACTGTGAGTTAAGGTCTCAAGTCAGCTTTCTTCAGCAAGTTCTTCTTGTCTTCTGAGTTCGTAAACAGCTGGCACCGTGTGGAGGGAGCAGGCCTGCTGTGTCCACTCTACCAGCCAGATATATTCTCTCCTTGCTAGTGCTTCCTCTTCACCAAAATCATGTGAGCCCTCCCATATTTTGTACCTATCTAGATAGATTGATATGTTTTACCACATGTTAAGTTTAGTTTTTCTAGACTTTCTGCCACATGAAAGAAAAAACTTTGTATCTGGAATTTCAGGGAGCTTAGTGTGGATGTACTTACCAAATGACATGGAAATATAGAATTTTCTCTTTTTTTAACTGTTGGTTTTTTTTTTTTTTCCTAACTGGAGTCTAATCAGACTCCATCAATGCATGAGAACCCAAAGCTATTCTACTATTGTATCATGTTCTTGGACTTTAATAGGGCACTGTGTGTGGATGTGTACATAGGTCAATATGCCTACAAGAAGTTATAGAATTATGGTCTATAAAGAGATGTATTAGGTTTTCATTCTTTCCAGCATTGTGAAAGGGATGGAGTAAGTTAGCTGCTAATAAGACAGAATTTTCTTTAGTTGTTATAAACTCATCAGGATTCTTGTTCATGCTTAACAGATCCACGTGTCTATGAGAAGTCCTATGGACTGCAGCAGGCAATAAATGGGAATCTGAGTGCAGATTTGGCAAAATCAGATGGCACAATCCTAGTAACTAATAGTGACATGGGAGCCAAAACAAATTTTTAAGTGATTTTTAAGTGTGAAGTTATTTTCACAATGGAAGTTTGTGACAGTTGGAAGAACTTTATTTTTATTTGCAAGTTCAATACTGTCAACATGTGAATCGTTAAAAAACCCAACATATACAGAAGAAACCTGTGTTTTCAGTTAAACCCACCTCATCACTATCGACATTCATGCATATCAAGTATCTTCTGCATTTTATACTCTAATTTTAAGGCATTTCTCTAGGCTGTGAGCCATGGCTATTCCCTATGAAGAAATTCGCATGGTGCCAAGCTTGTCAACGTTGTTCCTGACCAGGAAGAAAAGGCCATTGAAAAGTGTCACAGACCACTTTGCCTTGGGGCAAAATTACATCCAGTCAGGAGTTGCGCTTTATCCTGCCTGTAGCCCTGTTGCTACACTTTTATTTCACCTGTTGGCTGGATGAGCCATTGTAATCCCCTTTTTTCCTTCTTATTTGAAGTCCTCTCCACCCATACCGGCAGTATGCAGAGAGAAGTGGGACTTCTCCTCTGGGCGCTTGTTAAAGGTCAAAAGAATTTGATTGAATTTGGCAGTAAAGAACAGCTGTCCTCTTTTTATCCCCTTACAGAGAGATAACATTGTGACCTTCCAAGCATAAACGGATCACTGCAAAATGAAATCTATCACAATGATTTTTCCTAAAAGTATGGAAACCATTCATGGGCTGTTGCTTCACTCACCTAGGTCTGGCCCTTGGGTGAGAGATGCACCAGCTATCAGTGGACAATAGAAACTATTTGGAAAGAAAATATTAATGTAATGAGGAGTGTAAAGACAGTAACGATTTAGTTAAACATGTGAACATGAGACTTAGAGATTAGGGGTGGAGAAAGGATGATCAAAGTGGAATTTAGAATATGCAAATATAATTTATAACAGCATGGTTTTGGACAGTAACACTGGAAATTTTTGCTTAAATTGGTAGTCTTCAAATTAGAAATTTGCTGTATGAAATTTTCAAGTCCTCTTCTAGTCCTAGTTTAGAACTAGAATAAAAGGATGCTGTGATGGCTTTGCTAGTAAGTTATGTCTGTAACAGAAAATCCTTCCTTCCTGGAACACAAAAAAGGGCCTCCTAGCTGCTTTCTAACTTGTACAGAGAGACAAAAAACCACACAGTATTTCAGATTTGGGTTGATAGCCAGTTAGTTGGATTTCCACTTTATTAGACTTATATATGCACTAAAGCTTACAAAATGACTCTAACAACAATTTCTATCGATTAAAGTAGTTTCAAATGCAGAATAAGGGTAATTACATTTGAAACATTACAATACTGTAATATCTTGTAGAGAGTTCACATAAAGATGCTACATTCAGAATTTCCTGGGTTTTTCTGTCTTAAACCATATATTTGTGATTAACACCATTCCCCAGTGCATCCCTTTTACACCACAGTGTTTTGGGGAATTCATTTCTGTGTCACTGTTTAGAGCACATTTTCAACTTCAGTAGTTAGAATTTTGCCGTCCGTGAATCTTATGCAACTATTCTGTTTTGCTTTTGCCCTTTCTTTTTAAGTAGCCAAGTTTTTCATCGTTACCTTGGGTACTCCACTGGAAGTCTTATTGAGATCAATGGAACTATTCATAGCCAAGGTATAAATAAGCATGATGGGATTTGACCTTCAGCCACCTCAAAAAAAAAATATTCTTCCATCTAATTATGTAGACATAATCTTGCTCTAAATTCTAGAGCAAAAATACTTATGAATCACATCTGACAAACCCTGCCTACTGTTCACAGCTGAAACTGAAACTTTTTTCTCCTGCTGTAATATGTTTATCCTCTATGTAGTTTTGTTATGGGAAAATTTGATGCAAATGATGTTTGCTAAAGCAGTATGTTTTCTGGCACTTTGTTTCTGAGTTGCTATGAATTGCACGCTACTGTTTTGACATCTTTCCAGGCTGTAAATGCTGTTGTGTTTCTTGAGAGCCTGGGAAGTTACATAGAAATGAAACTTGTTGCTGGCAATTCCCTTTATAAAAGCAAGTTGCTGAGGTAATTGCTTTGGTACCTCCTGTTCTGGCTTCAATGCTGAAAATATTATTTGAAAATTTGCTTTCTTGCTTTTTTTTCCATTTTAAATGCCAAGTGGGAGGTAAGCATAATTGCAGATTGCTTTTCTTTGGCTATTTAGTTATCAGTAATAATCAGTATTGTCATGACGTTTCCATCTTCAGAGCATTGCAGAAATGGAGCGCTGGGTTCTGTGCTGATCTACGCTTAAACCAGCTTCACTGAACCATTGCTTCAATTGCTTACAGGAGCAAATCAGTTCCGTATCTGGTCTGACACATCACTGATTGGTTCCAGCAGCTTCAAGTACCATGTGTCTCAACCTTCCTTCACACCTGGGACAAGAAACTCTTAAATTGGTGAGAAAACTTAAAATCATAAAGGACAGAAGAAGGAAAATGCTCAAGGAAAAAGTTTCTCTCTATTATGAGATTATTTTTTTTTTGTAGAATGTGAATTATTTGTACCCTTTTAACATACAGAGAAAACAGCTTCTGTGAGATAGAGGAAGTTGTAGATATTATTAATGCTTGTTGATATTTCATCTAAATCCCTAATTTAAACAGAAGTGCTAGATGAAACTCATTCCAGATTTAATACGATATAATCTAATTGACTTCAAACACCTGCTTGTGTCAAAGCCGGTCTGTTTAAGGAGTAAAAATAACAAAGAGTAAACAGCACTATTAGAACATGCTGGAGGTGTTAACATAAGATTGTATTATTTGGGTGAGCTTGTTCCTATTTAATGCAAATAAAGAAGCTTGTAGTTCTCTAAAGCTCAGAGAAGATTATTATTAAAATAACATAACAATATTGCTATTCTTAAATCAGAAAAAGAAGACAGGAGAAAATTAATTTACTACAGACAAATGAAACTGAATGGAGGAAATAATTAAAATTAAAAGGTGAAATAGAACAGTGTTCATTCAAAAGAGAAGAGAGAGGATACAAAGTGTAAGACTAAAGCTTCATTATAGAATACATACATGGAAAATGAGAGCGGAAAAAAGTAGAAAAAAAATAAGTAGGGATATCCAATATGTTGGAAGACATTGGTGACTGTAGAAAAAAATTTCAGTTCTCAGTGAAGTGGCAAGTAGGGATCTGATCTCATAGCCTGTTGCCGAAGTATTTTCTTAGCTCTTAGGAATAATGTTAACAGTTAAAAGCAGACCTAAACAAAGTCTATGCTAAAATTTTTCAGTGCAGAAAGATGGGCTCAAATTTAAATTCTATTATGAGTTTTTGATTAGGGTTATACATTAGCTAACTTCTGGACATACGGAAAATGGATAGCAACAAAAGGAAATAATAGAGTCCAAATGGAGAAATGTCAGTGAACCCTTGTTAGCTGTGTTCTTCCATCCATTTCAGTGAACTTTAGGTCAAAGCCTGTGTTTTGATGAATAAGGCATGCAAGTTCGCAATGTACTTGTATTAATTATAGTACATTTTGTGATCATGAAAAAGACTTATAAAAAACCTTTGTACAAAGGCACAAGAACTGTAACAACTTGAAACTCAAGGACTTTTTAAAAAGGAAGAATGCAGCCCAGAAGGCCAATCACATCCTGGGATGCACCAAAAGAAGTGTTGCCAGCAGGTCCAGAGAGGTGATTCTTCCGCTTTGCTCTGCTCTGGTGAGACCTCACCTGGAGTATTGTGTGCAGGTCTGGAGCCCTCAATATAAGAAGGACATGGACCTGATGGAGAGGGTCCAGAGGAGGGCCACAAGGATGATCAGGGGGATGGAGCACCTCTGCTACGAGGACAGGCTGAGGGAGCTGGGGTTGTTCAGCCTGGAGAAGAGGAGGCTCCGGGGAGACCTAATAGCAGCTTTCCAGTACCTGAAGGGGGCCTACAGGAAGGCTGGGGAGAGCCTGTTTACAAAGGCCTGTAGTGATAGGACAAGGGGCAATGGCTTTAAGATGGAGAAGAGCAGATTTAGATTGGAGATTAGGAGAAAGTTCTTTACTGTGAGGGTGGTGGAGCACTGGAACAGGTTGCCCAGGGAGGTGGTTGAGGCCCC